>NW_019272089.1:220442-241955 GCF_002738345.1 Cucurbita maxima | reverse complement strand
TTTTTTTTTTTTTTTTTTTTTTTTTTTTTTTTCTTTTTTTTTTTTTTTTTTTGTTTGTTTGTTGTGGTAAGAAAGCAATAGTACAGCCTAAAAGAAAATAAGCAACAACCACAACTTTGATAGCATATAACCTGAATAGGAAGAATTGATGACTAGTCACATACCTTATAGTATATTTTGAGGTATTTTAGCCCTGACGGGTGTAGACACAATTTTGTTGATAGGTTATACACCCCTGTACTAACACAACAATAATAGTGAATGCCTATCTAACTTGAAAGTAAGTAAAGGGGTTTGGAACGAACATGCGGCTGTGGACAACACGTCATGAAAAGCATAATTGGGACATGGAACACGCGACCGTAGGCAACACGCCTTGGACAAGCATGACCATGACAACCTACAACTTGACTTAAGCTCACCTCGTCTTGACAAGGTATGTAAGTTGTAGGGTTAGTAGGCATGATCTCACTCCTTAGGTGAATTATATGCATATGTCAGTTACTGTCTTTTGAACTAATTAGGATACAATTGGTTACAATACCTAATAACTTGGAGTCTATGACATGATGATAGATTATGGACCTTAAAACCTGAAGTGGTACTATATGAGAAGATAGAGCAGGTAGAGCCTTGACTGAGACCTACCCTGCTCAAATTCCTTATAAGGAAAGGCGTGCTAAGAACAAGCGTTGGAATAAGTAGATACCATGATGCTACCATCTATGATCTAGGTCAATCAGATAAACTAGGGTAACATAAACAGTGGAGAAAATGTCAGAATATCTTAGTGGTCGAGAGTGTTAAGATTATGCCCTAAAGCCTCGTAATTAATTGTTTAATTTTAATAATAACTTTGATTATTTTATTTAAAATTTAATATTATCCCATATGTGATTCACATACAAGAGGATCATGTTTAAGAATAACCTAAAGGGTCTATAGTATATGGATAAGGTTTGTCGATGCTAAGCAACTAAAAGGTTCAACCACACCATAGGTAATTCCTTCAGCATTTTTACATAAAGCTTTAGCGATGTGATTCTCGTAAGTTAGCTTTATGTCTTCGTATGTTACTTCGCTAACTTTAACTTCAGAATCCTAAGTTATATTATAAAACCAAATATAAACTAGGAATTCAATAATAAGATATAAATATATACAACAAATAAGATATAAATCGACCATAGTCTTAAATTTTCTAGATAGTATATATAAGTTAGAGCAATTATCTCTAATGATATTAGATATTTTGGATAAATTAAAAAATAAAATCATAAAAGCTTCGTACCATTTTAAGACATCGGAGAATAATAGCATCCCTAATTTATTACCTATAAAAGTAATTTAATGTAAAAAAAAAAAAAAATACTAATAATTTAGTATCCATCTTAAACCTAAACAAATTTCAAACAAAGATAAAATAAATCAATAATTTATAAAATAAAAAAATTAAATTCTATTCCTTCAATTTAAGCTTAAATATAATTAGAAAAAATTTAACAGGTATGAGATTAATGAGGAAAATATTCCTGACCACGACAATCTTTAAGATGTGGACAATAATTTTGATCAATTATGATTGAGTTTTTCACATTATCCATAATAATGTGTTGAAAGTGAACTTTTGTAGCGAATGCATTGCTTGGTCTTTCCCAAGACTTAATCCTTACTCCATTTTGAGTCCCCGTGAATGTAGATGATTTCAATGTAATGTTATGCACTCCATCCTCCTAAGCATCCATCCCTAAGCTCCCAATGCTACAAACACATTCAACAAAATATCAAGTGTTTCATGAGTTTTAATTTCCTCACTCTAACCTAATATATTATATAACTATTTTTATCCAAAATAATTTTAAAATAATTTAAAGCATTTTTCTCACGTTCAAAATAACTTTAGAATATATTTTAATCATTCAAATTGAAATTAACGTTTCGATTATCTTCTAAAAATTAATGTGACAAATTTATTTAAACTCTTTAAAAAACATTTTTAAACATGCTCATCCTAATCTATCTCTAGTTACCTCATTCCATGTCTAGGTCCACATGTAATACTTTCCGTCCACATGTTAAATGTCCCTGGACCGATGGA
This sequence comes from Cucurbita maxima, assembly GCF_002738345.1. NCBI lineage: Eukaryota > Viridiplantae > Streptophyta > Magnoliopsida > Cucurbitales > Cucurbitaceae > Cucurbita > Cucurbita maxima. Next base: position 239,857 of record NW_019272089.1, on the reverse strand, counting down.
GACCAGTCGTCACCATTTCTAATGTTCGAGTTGAGGATGGTCACATCTGATGATTGTTGCACATGGATGCCATCAGTGTTTGGACTATCGCCTGCAGAAAAGACATTCACACCTGTCATATGCACATTTTGGCGCCAATTCATTACAATGCTGAACAATTGGCTGTTAATTGAAGATAATCCATTGATGTTCACTTCTTTCCATCATTTATTTGAAGACTCTATCAATTCAAAACAATCGAAAGCTAGAATTAGTAAAAATTTAAAATAATATTGTAATTAATCCATTCTATTTTCTTTCAACTTTGGGTTAAAAAAAAATCAATTTTTTTTATATGGAGCAAACTCAAATTCTACATACCCTGGCTCAGATGGGGCAACTCTTCCCTGAGTGTTTGTAATTCCATAAGGCAGTTCCTTGTTCATAATAAGACTGCCAGTAATGGAAAGTCCATTTATATGATTAAACAAAATCCAAGAACTAGATTCAGCTAAAACTTAGAATGTCCGAGGAAGCCACAAGAGTTCCATCAATGAGAACAGTAATAGCATTGTTCTTACAAGGCCCATTAAATCTCGCACTTCGAACGAAGAATATATCCTCGGGAACGTAAATAATGGCTGGCTTAGATGAGTCACAGGCCTTAGCCCATGCCGTTTGAAGCACAGGCAAGGCATCAGTCTTTTCATCGGGCTTAGCTCCGAGAGTAACAATATTGAATGTTAATTCAGTAGCTGAGGAATGGTTAAAAAACAAAAGTAGAAGGGAAAGAAAAACATGCAAGATTACAAGAAGAGAGAAAGAAAACTTAATGATACAAGTGTTCATGATAAGCATGAGAGAGAAAAAAAAGGAAGCAAGTGATAGGATAATAGAAGAGGTGTGGAGTGATATTTATAGGTTAATGCTTACTCTTCTAACTATAATTTTAATTATCTGTACTATTTTATTCTTATTCTATTTAATCATTATTGTTTTTATATGGTTTAACCCTTTTTAATTATCTATGTCATGTCGGTAAATTTAATTTTTAAATTTAAGTCTATCTCATAAGATAAGACACTGATTATCATTTTAATGATTGATCTCTCATTTTTAAAAGTATTAAATTAAAAAAAAAATTCTTTGTCAATATTATTTTATTTTTGTTCTAACTTAAAAAGGGATGGGAAGATTTTAACTAAAAAAAACCTAATTTTTCCAACAAATTATTTTCTAAAAATGGATGTTTAATTAATTGTTTAGGTCACCTAAACAACTATGCAATAGAACAAAATGCTATTATATATTTTTTTATCATGTCGTTGTTAGTGATGTAATAGAAAGTTGGTGACTTTTTTTATCATTTATAGACTTTTTTTTTTTTATGGTCGCTTGATGATAGATTTGTATCAATATGATAGACATCTCTTTTCTCCTTTAATTAAATTGAACCCAATTATCACTATGATAGGTTCTTTCCTTTTATCACTTAATTTTGTAAAATCATTTAAGCACAAGTAGTTCAAAGTTTATAAATTAGACTTCAATCAGTTTAAAATGAATGAACTAAAATCTAATTAGTGTAGAGCCAACAAATCTCCAAGGGGATGGATGGAGAGAGAGATCCATGAAAAGGTAAAATAAGTGAGGGATGAGAGAGATATCTTCTAAATAGAAAGATTGGGCGCCTTAAGCAACTATTAGGACTTGTATATAACCAGGATATGAAGAATTGAAAACTTGTCACATCCCCCTATAGTAAGTTTTGAGGCATTTTGATCTTGGTATGTATAAACATGATTTTGGTGAACGGTCATACACCTTCGAATTGACATAATAGAAATGATAAAGACCTAACTCCGTAAAAACAAGTAAAAGGGATTGGAACGAGCATGAGGTCACTGACAACACACCTTGGACAAACATGATAGTGACATCTAGAATGCGACTATAGGTAACAGACCTTTGACAAGCATGCTTGTGATATTCTCCTCCACTCAATTGGTTGACATCTTTATCAACTAACTCTTCACGAACTAAGCAATGTAGAATGAGGCTGACTTTAGCCCTCTCGAAGTGTTTCCAATCGATCTCAGCATTGTGATATCTCTTCCGATCTACCTAGAAATTTTATAAGTCTTTTCTTGATCCGTTGATGTATCATTTAACCAAATTCTCTTCTACTTCCTTCGTAATGAGATTCTTCATTATGGCAAGAGGTCGTGTTGCCGCATTGTTATTGGTGTCTTCTTGATTGGGATACATTTCAAGTTTATGACGTGGATAAATAACTAGTCCTCATCCATGGGAGCAATTGGTTCCTATAGGATCCCTTCCAAACCTTCTACATGACTTTGACCGGTCTATAGTATTTTTGCATCAACTACTGATTCTTATTGCTTTGGAATCGAAGTTGATCGGATCTAAGCTTGATTAGAACTTTGTCTTCACTTCCAACCAGTTATTCTATTCATTTGTTTGGATGTTTTTTTCCCGATTAGACACTAGTTCCTTTGGAGATTTGTCTCCACCTTTTGGTGGAGGTATTCGCTTGGACCTCTCTCCAGCATTCGAGTGGTCACTAAAAAATTTGACATTCAACAAGTCATTTAACTATTTATGAGATTCAGCTAGCTCCGATTGAGGCAAACGACACATATTTGTAATAGAGGATCTCGTCCCTAATACTAAATCAATTTTAGATCTATCACTCTAGGTGGAGAAGCCATATGTTGTGATGTTTTCCTCTTGTGACTTGTGAGGTTTTTATTTGAATTTGCTCACTCGAGCCCTCCTCTTCAATAATGGGAACGATGATGAGCGTGGGTTCATAATAGGAAAGATTGAGTCTCAATTATAGCATCGATATCATCTTCACCCTTTTGGTTATCCAGTATGGATCTGAATGATGGTGCGGTTTGACCTCATAACCACGAAGCATTTTGTTTGGGGCATGGAAATGACCTTACCTTTAAGAAAAAAAAATCTATTCCCAACATGACATTGAAATCCTTCATCTTGATTATCATAAAATCAGTTTGCTCAATCCAAGTCTCCAACTTGATCAAAGTTCTCTTTGCAACTTTTGAGATAGGTAAGGCTACAAAATTACAAAATTGACAGTTTTATCGTCCGAGTGTCTTGATGCTTGAGAGTGTTCAAGTGTTTCTCTTTGTTCTCTATCATGAAGTTGTGGATGACTCTAGAATTGATCATTCTACTCTTGGCAAATCTATGGTTAACCAAGACCTCAATGTACATAAAACATCATTCTACTGGCTCTTTTGTCTCTCCCACTCTTTTGGAAAGCAAATAGTACTTCAAAGTCCCCAATGCATGGGTTTTTGACGCTTTGACTTGAATGACATGGAAAACCACCCTTTGTGGGTATTCAGATTCTCAATAGGCCACCTTGCATATGAAGAAAACGAGTGCCTTTATTTGTAGTTTTTTTTGTTCATGAAGTTTATCATGAATATCTACCTCTCTTTTAGGAGGATTCATAGTCTCATCCTCGAGCTAGTCTTGTAATTAATTATTTAACAATTATTTTATTTATAATTTAATTCCTTGTATGAAAAATCCAAGGTGTCAAAACTCGAATTTTCAGTCATCAAAACCCGTGACATGAACCAAGAGACATCAATCATACAATATACTTCAATGAAGATGAGAAGCAAATATAGTTGAAATTATCAAAAGATATTTTAATTCATGCCACATCGAAGAAGAATGAAGTTTCATGTTATAAATTTTAGGTAGATTACAATTTAGAGTAATTTAGAGTATATTGTATGAGTGATGTCTCTTGGTTCATATCAACCTGGAGACTAAAAAGATAAAAGAAAAAATAAAATAAAATAAAATAAAATAATAAAATGAAGTAAAATCAAAATCAGATTAGTGAAACAATATCACAATAAAAATACAAAATAAATACCATTAGTATTGTTTAAATTTATTACCATGGGAAAATGGATTTGAGATAGAATTATAAAATGTAATACAAAAAATGAAAAAACAAAAGGGAAAAGGGTGAGTAAATAAATATATCTAGTAAGCAATTGATCTGTAGGCTCTCATCACATCTTAGACCTAGTTTGTGATCATGGACTTTACTCTAGGCTCTAGGTGGAGATTTGTCGTTGTTCATAGACTTGGGAGACTACGGCAGTGGTAACCGGTGTCCAAGGTTAAGGTGATACCTCACAAAACTCTCTCTAATAGGTGGGGACAACATGGTGAGTGCTAGCCTGCTCATCATCCATGGGCGGTATTTAAGAAACTCGTCCCACAAGCCATGTAGTCACCTAAAATTAGGGGTGCCATCCCGTATGTGTTAGCTTCCTTGACTACCCGTAAGATCAACACTCACTCACCCTGCAAAGGAATCCAAGTGAACTATCAAGTAGCATGTTCCTATCCAACCGCACACCTAACTCAACAGTATCGTACTGGAATGGAAAGGGAAGTGGAATCTCCATAAACTTTATTGTCTACAATCGGCCTAGGTGGATACCTTTATATACTAGGGTTGTCGTGGTGGTCTTTTAAGTCCCTGGGGCGATTTGGCAGCTTGGCATAGATTCACGTCTCTAGGTTCCTCGATTCCATCTCTTTGAGTCTGATTCAGTCCGGAGCATTAGGGGCTACACTTTTTTATGTCTTTGTAAAATAATTGGATGGATTAAGTTTGTAATAAATAGTTATATTAAATAGGTCCTCATAATTTCAATTTAATTGAAATTTAAATGAATTTATTCAGCCAACGCCTTTATGTTGAACCAAACATAAATTAATGCGGAGAACGGTCCGTTTAACTTTTGGTATCCTCTCTTCCCTATCTCATTATTTTTCAATTTCATTAGTACTTTCACTCTCCAAAATACTTTTTCACATTCCATTTATTATAATTATGAACCTGAATTATTAAATTGTGATAGTAATTTAATCATTTAAGAAAAGAGTTAAAATAATCTAACAATTAACTGATAAGCCCATTTTTAGAAACTTACATTCGTATATAACTTTCATTCTTCTTTTATATATTTATGTTTATAATTATATAAATATTTATAATAATTTTATAATTAAGATTAACTAATCTAAATATTATACATCAATACATTTATACCAGGGTTAAACTAATTTTGTAGCGGGTGGATACATTATTTCAAAAATGTCCAATAATACCAATTAGACACTCTCTTATAAAAAATTATTCGGTTTTCTCTCTAATGGAGGTGGGATTTCACAATCCACCCCCTTCAGAGATTAGAGTTCTTCTTGGCAATCATTTCGTTTCCCTTTCCAACCGATGTGGGATCTTACAATCGACTTCCTTCACGGCTCAATGTTCTTGCTCGCACTCATTCCTCTCTCCAATCGATGTGAGATTTCTCACAGTACTCTCCCCTTTTGGGCCCAGTGTCCTAACTGACATATCGCTTGGTTTTTGGCTCTTATACCATTTGTAACAATTTGTAACAATTTGTAACAATTCAAGCACACCACTAGCAGACATTGTCCTTTTTGAGCTTTCACTTTCGAGCTTCTACAAGGTTTTTATAACACGTCTGTTGGGATAGATTTTCACAACCTTATAGAAAATACTTCGTTTATCTCTCCAATCGATGTAGGGTCTCACAATCCACCCTTCTTCAGGGTCCAACATCCTCGCTGACAATCATTTCTCTCTCCAATCGATATGAGATCTCTCACAAAAAACTTCTAAACTTATATAAATTCATGTCCTCTTAGCTCTAGGTCGGCCTTTAGGTTGGCCTTTGATTAGATGCCGTAGTTTCTCTCTTACATTTATTAGTATACAATTATATTTATTGTGGAACCTCCGGCTATAAATGAGTATGATAGCATCGAAGAGAAGAAGAGAAGAGAACATTGATTTTGTGGATCATATCAAGGTAACCCTTCTTGCTTTCACTTTCAAACATGACTTTTATTTTATTTTTGTCGTCATATCTTCATTTCGTAACATATTTAGATTCATTCAGTAACATTCATATTAATGGTTTTTTTTTTCCACTTTTTAATTTCAACTTTTGAGAAATAAAAGCTTTTCGTTAACTGCTTCAGGTAACACCTTCAAAGATGAATTTTAGAAACATTTTTTATAAAAAAAGTGAAAATAGAACTAAGATAGAAGAGCCACGGTCTAAAAACAAAAAACAAAAAAACAAAAACATGGTTTTGACTCAAGAATGTAATTTTAAGTAATTTTAAGAATGGTGCCAATCTATTCCTTAATTTTGTTCGGTAGATTTTGAATAATTTGATTTAATTTTAGCAACACAAAAACCTTGAATGCAGGCAAGTAGCATGGCAACGTTCAGTCTTTTAAACAATCCAAAACACACGATATCGTCTCTAACAGTAAAAGGAGCACGCCTTTTTGTTACAAGATTTCTTGGTCGATACATATCGACTGGATCGTTAATGTGAGCCAACACGATACTATATTCATTTGTTTCGTTCTTAATGAGAACTCATATTGGTTATAATAAATTTGATGACAGTATAATGGAAGATGGGGGGGAAATATTTGCCTTTGAGGGAACAATAACTAACAGCTTCCTCACAAAGGTTGTTCTAAAAGTTCACAGCCCTCAGTTTTATTGGAAGGTACTTTAATTATTTATTTATTTTATTAATTTTTAAAAAAAATGGTTGAAAGAAAAGGATAAAATATAATTTATTTTGGAAGGTTATGAGAGAAGCTGACTTAGGACTTGCCGATGCATATATCAATGGAGAATTTTCATTAATGGATAAAGAAGAAGGTCTTCTTAACCTTATTTTGGTGAGCTTAATTACTTCATTTCTTCCTAATCCTAATTAAGGTTCTTAATGATCGTCCTCGTTCATGCTTACCTTCTCTTTTGCAGCTTCTCATTGCTAATAAGGATACAAATTCTTCTAATACGAGAAGGTAAATATGAATTATAAGACATTTTAATTAGGAGTTTCATTTTTGAAGGAGCTTAATTGTAAGACCCCACCACTGATAGATATTATCAGTTTTAGCATGTTATGTATCGTCCTGTTACATATCGTCGTTAGGCTCACTGTTTTAAAATTTATTTGTTAGGGAGAGGTTTTCACTCCTTTATAAAAAAAAGTGTATATGGGTATCCTATCCACCCCCTTGGGGTCCAGTGTCTTCACTGGCATATCGCCCAGTATCTTGGTCTAATACCATTTGTAATGGCTCATGACCACCATTAACAAATATTGTCTGTTTTAGCCCGGTTATATATCGCCGTCAGTTTCATGGTTTTGAAACGTGTCTACTCAGGAGAAGTTTTCACACCCATATAGGAAATGTTTTGTTTTCCTCTCGAACCGATGTGGAACTCACATTAAAAGTTTTTAATAGGTTCTTGAATTTACATTTTTGTGTTTCTAATATATTCAATAAATTTAACAAGTGTTTAAACGATCGAAATACATCAAATAAAGATAGCAAAAAAAAAAACAATGTGAGGGGAGAGATGTTTTGAAACAAGGAACCTCAAGGACTTAACTTTCATTTCTCTTTGTTATTATTGTGAAGTACTAACCAGCTTCCTAAACTTTCTCCTCAAGTTAAGAACCACTGACAGACGATCTTTCTCGTTAAAGCATAAAACTTTCTCCTCAATTTTTCTATAGTTGCTACCTAACTTATTCTACCAAGTCTACTAACAATTCTCTTAAAGGAGTGACTTATTAAGTTAAGTTTATAAGCTCATAATAAGTCTTTAAACATTTAATCTTTTAATTAATAACAATTTCTTGAAACTTTGATTTTATATTTAATGGATCTATAAACTAGAAAATTTATTAAAGTTCACATTGAAAGCTACCCAATAAATAAGTTATATTCTTATTCAATATTTTCAAAGTTTAAAGACTTGTTAAACACGAACATAAAAATTATTTTAGGACAACAATAATAACATTGAACTGATAATTTTTTAATGTCAGTAATAGTGATCTACTTTTTGTAGGGGATGGTGGTCTCCTCCACTATTTACGGCAACTATAGCATCTGCAAAGTATTTCTTTCAGCATACTTTAAGAAAGAACACCATTGCACAAGCTCGTAAAAATATTTCTCGTCATTACGACTTGGTAGTATATGGATGCATCAGTTTCTTAGTCTTTTTCTTTTCGTCTTTAGATTGATGATATCTCTTCAATCTTATTCGTATTCAATCAAAAGATAATTAGAATAACAGTGAAAAATAACAAACAAAAGAAATATAAGATAACTCAAATAAGTATGAGATTGTAGCGTTTGAGTAAATAAATTGTGAGACTAGAAGTGATCCAAAGATATAAAATTATGGTTAAAAAAAGTTTACAAAAATTTATAGCTCCTACCCATATTACTAAATAAAGTGAACATTTCTTTTTGTTTAAGAAACTTCAAAAATTAAACTGGTTGAATCTCTTTAAAATTATAGATTTTGAATCTTGAGGTGAAGAATTATAGAACAAATCACCCTATCAACCTTACAATTTAATTATTAATATACTCTCAATATCCAATAACATTTCTAATTACTATCTTAATACCATTTGTATCAAATTATTCTCTTTTATTGAATAATTTATTTGGTTGTATAGAGCAATGAACTTTTCTCTCTCTTCTTAGACGATACAATGATGTACTCATGTGCCATCTTTAAGGTTCGTATAACCAACTTTTATTTATTAAAAATCTCATAATCTATATGATGATTTGCATTGTTTTCTTAACAAAGAGGGAAGATGAAGATTTGAGGATTGCACAATTGAGGAAAATCTCTATTCTTATTAAGAAGGTGATTATTAATTATTACACAACTAAATATATTTTACGTTACCTAATCCTTACTTCTTAATAGGCACGAATCAACAAAAAGCATAAGGTTTTGGATATTGGGTGTGGTTGGGGAACTTTAGCTATTGAAATAGTTAAGCAAACTGGATGTCACTGTACCGGCATTACTTTGTCCAAACAACAATTGAAATATGCCCAAAAAAGGGTTCAAGATCTTGGCCTTCAGGTAATATCTCTTTCTTATGTGCCTATTTTACTTCTTTCGATTGTTGTTTGAGTTAGGTAGTTTCTTCGTTACTTAAGAATCAAGAGATAAAGCTTATCATGAAGCAGCATCCTTATTACTTAATAATCAAGTGCTAACCTTGAGCTCCTATTGAATTAGGGTAGTATCTGGTTACTTAAAAATCAAGGGCTAACCTAAGCATAGCATGAAGCTTATGACACCCCCTAATCATAATACTTGGTAACATTTATTGAGCTTAAGTCATATTCACTATCCTAAAGTGAGCTTAAGTCATATTAAACTTCTAGGCCTCCATAAATCTTGGTTAACCATTAGAGGCACTTCTGTATTTCTCTTAAGCCATAACTTATACCCCTAACTTCTTTAGATTTTAAACTTGATCCAAACATCTTGAAATATAACATAACCCTTCATGTAGTTGTATATAGACCTTAATTAAAATACTGGATCATTAGGAGGGTATTTGGACCTTGAAATATTTTAAATGAACGTTAGGGACATTTTGGTCATTTTACCACCTTTAAACTTAGTTCGAACCCCAACCGTGATCAATAGTTCTAAAACTTTATATAATTCTTTCACATTGTAAAATAAGGCTTCATATAAAGTTTCACGATATTAGGAGATCAGTTGGGTAATGAATAAAAGGTAAGTTATGTTAGGGGCATTATAGTCATTTTACACTATTACTTGGTTTCATTACTAATCATTTTGACCCAACCTTCTTGTAGGATCATATTGAGTTTCTTCTTTGCGACTATCGAGAATTATCAAGTACAACTAAATATGATAGGATCCTATCGTGGTGAGTTTTCAAATGAAATAAAGCTATTAGTCATAATATGCATGAATTAGTACTATAACATAATAATTATTTGATTAAATTATAGATTTAGTATGTATCTAATAGATCACAAAACTTTTTAGATTCATGAACTTTGAATCTAGCTTAATGTCCTTAAACTTTGAAAATGAAAACTTTACACTAAACTTTTAGTTTTGCATCAAATAAGACATTAAACTTTTAACTTCTTGTTCGATAGATTCATGAATTAAAAAAAAAAAGTTGAATAAGTAGAGGATTGTCACAACCCAAATTTTAGGATTTTGAAACTCATCAAAACTAAAAAGAAGAATGTGAGAAAAAAAGTAAAATACAAAAGAAAATCTAATTATAAGAAGGTGTTCTTTAAATTTATTATAAAAGAGAAAAATGGGTTTGAGATACCATTGAAAAAAAAAAAAATGAAAACAGACCGACACCACAGAACGATCCCCTCTCTGACCACACAGCTTTCGAATGCTCCTTCACCTCAACCAAAAACTAGTGAACACCCGAAAAGAGAGGGAAAAGGGTATGAATATGTAAGTGTACCGAGTAAGCAATCTATTTGTAAGCTTTCATCACATCCATGATTTAGCAAGTGACCATGGTAAACTCTAGGCAACAACTGTATTGCTCTTACTGTGTAGAGTCTTGGATAGGTAGCTTAGCCTAAAAAGTGGTAACCGGTATCCGAATATGAGGCACTACCTTCATAGACTTCATATTAGGTGGGAACAACATGATGAGTGCTAGCCTACTCGTCAATCCCACAAGTCATTTAGTTGCCGAATCAATCCCACAAGTCATTTAGTTGCCCAGGGTTAGGGGGCACTACACCCAATACGTGTCGCTCCATTGGTTATCTGCATGATCAAAGCTCTCCCATAGGACGAATCCTCCATGCAGGGTAACTACTAATTACCCGCATGATCAACACCCGACAACAGGATGCGTGTAGAGTAATCCAACAAACCATTGAGTCACACATTCCTAACCAACCTCATGGCTAACTCAACGGTACTGTACCAGAGTCAAGAGGGAAGTGGAGGTCCTCACACACTATACTACTGCTATCAGGCTATGAGACTACTTTTGTCATTCATGGATGTCGTAGAGGTCTACTAGGTTCTTAGAGGTATCTAGAAAGTTTAAATCACATCTCTCATTTTCAGGACGTTCGAGGTTAGCTCCTTGGACTAAACTAATCTCTATGTGCACACAAGTCTAAACCTCTAATCTCTCACAATCCTGAAGTGCAAGATCTACTAGAAATGTATTGACTTGGGTCAATAAGTAAACCGCGCTAGCTGTAGCGTTCTAATCTTAATTGACTTCTTTCATGGATGCTTCGATAGGGAGATATTCCTATCGATCACCTAAGAATGTAATCCATAATTTAAACTTCACCTTAGTCATATCTGGGAGTTGAGGAGGTCTATTGGATTTCCAAGGCACATAGGTGGCTTAACGTAAACTTATTACTCCAGGATGCTCTATTCTAACTCTTCGAGTCTTTCTTAGTCTGGGAGCACTAGAATGTATACCCTCTGACCGTCACTCACAATCGTAAGGTGCTAAGTGCATTGGTGGCGTACTAACCTATGTTATCATCTAGCCTTAACTTTGTGCAGACAAACATACTCTATAGGGAGAACATACAGTCAAACTCTTAGAGCTAGAACATACTTGACCATGCAAATATATATACAAACATATAATCAAGCAAGCTCAACAAGGAGATAACATCTATCAATCACCCAGAGCACAAATTTTAATAGTCTGTCCTCCTTTCTAACACAACGAAATACATATAAAACAACTTTCATCACAAATCCCGTCATAATCACATTTTAGTAATTTCTTACATCATACATAACATATTCATCCATATTGTCCAATTCGTATTCTAGTCATGCTTATTCTATTTTTTAGCTTATAAATTACATAAAATAGCATGCTACTCGAAAATCTCCACCTAGGGACATAACAGTAATTTTACCATAACATTCATATAGTGCATGATCATAAAGAAAATGCTATTCAAAAGTCCTTAACATGCATTTTATAACCACCTGAGTTAATGAATGATCTCATGCTAGCACGTCCTTTCCATGCCTACAAGTATTATTTATCTAAATTTGGTGTGGTTTCTTACTTGGTGAAGTGTGCCTTCCCAAACTAGCTTTTCCACTTGTTAGGGGCCCCAAAGTTTCTAATTTCTCTGGTAGGTTCTAATTCAAGTAAAATTAGGGTTCTAATTTCTCGGACATTCAAGTCTCGATGTTGAATCGAGTTGCATCTTGGTACACGAGTTGAACTGCGCATTAGTTTGCGAATGCATGTCGGATCTAGCGCAATGTGTCATCTTCACCCGTTAGACACGTTGAACCATCCATAGTGCCACATGTGTTATTCACCAAACCAACCGTGATTTATTAGATGGGTGAATCTATTTAAAAACATCTTAATGTTAACCTAACTATTTATTTATTTATTTATTTATTTTTGGCAGTGGGATGATAGAAGCGGTTGGCCACGAATTCATGGAAGATTTTTTTGGTTCTTGTGAATCAGTGTTAGAGGACAATGGTCTTCTTGTTCTACAGGTTTAATTAATTTTTTTTTTTATTTTTTACTTATAATTAATTCTTTTAATTACTCTTTATTTATAATAATTATTTTTTTTTTTGCATTAGTTCATATCAATGCCAGACGAATCTTATAAAGAGTATCGGCTAAGTGCTGGTTTTATAAAAGAATATATATTTCAAGGAGGATGCATTCCATCATTAAGTAGAATAACAACGGCCATGGCTTCTGCATCAAGGCTTTGGTAAATAGTTAATTTATGTTCTTCATTTTCAACAATAATTATTAACAAATAATGAAAAAAGTCCTTTGGATACAGTGTGGAGCACTTGGAAAATATTGGAATTCATTACTATCAAACATTGAGGTGTTGGAGAAAGAATTTCTTGAACAATCAAAGGTAAGAAACCATTATTATAATAAATGATTTTGAACAATCAAAGGTAAGAAACCATTATCATAGTAAATGATTTCGAATCGAAATCTAATTTATATTTTGTTTCAGCAAAATACTTCAACTCGGGTTCGATCAAGGTTTCATACGAACTTGGGAATATTATTTTGATTATTGCGCTGCTGGGTTTAAATCACGAACCCTTGAAGATTATCAGGTAATCATATTTTTACATAAGATATCAAATTAATGTTAAGAATTGTAACAACCCTAGTTTTCTAGGGATCTAAAGTCGCTACAGTATGTACGACGTAGCTTTTCATGCATAAATATTTGCCAACATTTTCATAAAACAATTTCATAAACTTAGAAATATTAGATAAAAGAAAATAGATATTAAAAGTGACAATGCCCTATTGTAACCAAATGTCTAAGAATTTAAATACAATTGTCATATGCATGTGTCATAATCTTTACTTGCGATATCGTTGTCAGCGGTACATGGACCGGTAATTATATATATCAGACTAAATATGCAATTGAAGTCATAATCTAAAACTTTATTGTAGATTGTGTTTTCAAGGGCGGGTAATGTGGCAACTTTCAACAATCCATATGAAGAAATAGCTTCAGCATTCAAACTCCTTTGAAGAATTGCATTCACCATATTGAATTTCTTCGACTTTGAGATCCAAATGTTCCACATTTCTTCTATGTAGAACGTATAATATAATAATAATAAACTATTGAATAAAATAATTAGTACCAAAATATCCAATAATTTTGAAACAGTTATAATTATAAAATGTAAAAAGGTAATATTGTAATTTAAAAAAGAATAAAACAACCTAACAAATTTCTAAATAAAATAAATAAAAATTAAGGATAAAAACATTTTATTCTAATCTATGTCTAGAATAAATATACATGTCTTATGCATATGTTATTGTCTCGACTTACAATGTCATCGTCAGTAGTCATGAACTTAAATGATGTCATGGATTTAAATGTTCATAAAATTCATTTCAACGAAAAGTAAACATCAATGAAATAGCACAAAAGAAATAAAAATAAGTTCAAAGTAACAAAAACGCTAGGATCTAACCCCTAAGGACTACAATTTAAACATAAACGAAACTACCCTAGCTTCAGTTCTATGGTCTTCATAACGACGCTATAATGACCCTAAATTTTCTTTTTAATCTAGAGTCGCTATTGTATACATATCATGAACATTGAATGCAAATATACTTCATTTAATTTAAGCTTTTATAAAACATAATTTTCATCTTAAAACACTGCCATGGACTTTCTGTTTGAAAATATCTTTAAAACGACACAATGAAAGACTAAATAAGAATAAATAAACATTTAAATTAAAAACATCCTATCCTAGCCTAAGTCTAAGAATAAATCCATGTGTCATTGTCTCGAGTTGCGATGTCGTGGTCAGCCATACAGGATGTGGTTTGAGTGTTTTAACAAATGCTCAATAAGCGACCCCCCCTATCGGGGTTAAATGCAAGCACATACCGATCATGAGTGAGATCTATCATATCAGTCTATTTTCCTAGAGAGACTATTTTTAAGCGGACAATTGGATGTGTGCTTAATTTCTACACATGCTCCACACATGTGAGTATGGGCTCATTAGTCGATCCGCACACCTCCTGGGCCCCTTTCTACTCGAGCAAGCATTCTCTGGTAGCTGTTGATGTCGAACACCCGTTAAGAATAGCGACCGTAATAACACCATTTTGGTAAATATAATGATCATTTTCCTGTCTCGTAGCATACGCATCCATACCATCGTACAAGGAGAAGAGGTATCTCATAGTGTATGAACACACAATAATGCATGAGGCCCTAACATGTTTCCTTTTCATTATCATGCATGACAACCCCTCTAGCGTTCTCTTCATATCATAACATTTTCATCAAAATTTTCATGCGTATATCGGAGTTGTACATTATGCCAATTTGTCATTTGCATGTTAGTCATATCATATATAGTTCATGTTGCACATTTGTCATATCATAAACTTGTCATGCCTTTAAACGTATCAATTCATATCATGCACATATCATATATCATAACAATCACATAACATAACCCAAGCATGTCTTCAATCATATCATATCATAAACATATCAATTCATCACATACAACATAATATTCACTTATCAACTCATACACACATTAGTTCATAACAGTTTGCATATACGAGCATATGATACGTTGGAAGTCACGGGCATGTGTCATCATTCATCATATAATTATAATTAAATCGATGGTAGGGTCACTTACTTGGTTGGCCTTAGCTAACATTTTCCCTAAATTTGAGTATGTTCGCTTCTCGTCCCTCAAAATTGCTCTAAGTATCACAGGTTGTCATTTTCTATTAGAATATCCATCCCTACATTAAGTGCCTTAAGCAAGATCAAATTCAGCTTCGGGATTGTAAGAACGGTGGAAACTGGGCTATTTTTCTTTACCAAGCTGAGGGACTACATTTTGAGTTGTGGAGCTGAGCCGTGTAAGCCTAGGAGAATTTTTGTTGTAAGTGTGACATGTGGCGCAATAGGGCAATGACGCGTGTGCAAGTCAAGTTGGGTAGATGCGCGGGTTGCTGCAAGCGTGCGGGTCGCAGTTCGTAGGTTGGGCTTGCGATTTATGGGTCATGGAACTTTGGGCGCTGTAGGTGGGCTGAGATGTTGCAAGTGGGTCTCAATTTACTAATTTGGGCCTCAAGTGTAGGTCTAGGCGGAGTACAAAAATGGTTGGATAATAAGTTATTAGTTATGTTACCCGATCCAGATTCGACCCAAAGTCCACCGACTTCATCTTCCTTACCCGACTTCTTCAAAAAACACAAAAAAAGTTCTCTCTCCTCTGAAAACTATGCTCCAACGTCTGTTTCTTGTTGTTTTTCCTTTTATGCTTCTCTGGCCCCTCCTCTTCACTCCCATGAGGTTTCACTCCTATAATACACAGAACCCAAAACTCAAATATCATTTCCGAGGAAGCACAATGTTGCTAAAGTGTGAAAAGCTTACCTTTCGTGTAAGTGCAGTTGTCGGTGGTTCTTTTCCTGGTGTGGGTTGGTTGTTTCGACGTCGGATCTCCTCAATTTTGTCTTGCAGGAGAACTTTCAAACTCTCTCCTTATCTTGTTTTCCTTTTAGATTTTGTTGTAGGTTGCATTCTAGGAAGGTTAAGGGTCGATTTGTCTTCATGTTTGGCATGCCATGGAGTCGGGGGAGGGTGTGGTCGAGGTGGGAAAGATAATTCCTGCGCTCGTTGGAATTCTCGCGAGATTCCAGCAATCACGCTTTGTTTTTTTTAATTGTTGTTGTCATTACATTATATACCCCTAAAATGAACTTTCAAACTCTTGGATTAACTCATTTGGCCATGTTGTACGATGCTTTAGAGATGGAAAAAGTTCCTAGTTCGAGTTCAATCCCCAAGTCTACGGCTCATAAAGGAGGAACTCCTAGTAAATCCTCTAGAAAGACATTTAGAAATTCATTTACTATTGGTATCGTATCTATCGTCTTTTCTTTTCATTTTACGTCTGCTGCACAAGCTAGAGCTCACCCTTCTTATTGTACTTGGCATTTAGCTTTAATCATTGACACTATCTTTGGGGTGACTCCAGTACAAGTTTCTTTGAACTTAAAGTTGGGTTTGGTTGGTGGCAAAAATACTACTTCCTTCTTGTGGTAATCTACAATGGTATAGTTTTTGGCTTACCAATCCATTCCTAATATGATGTCGAAGTCCGTCACACATACTACTTTCAAGGCTATGCTTATGGTTCGTCCCGCTACTATTTCTTGCCCATCTTTTATCTTATTTTTAGGTCTTACACACTATTTCCTAATATGGTTGTCCTTGTAACACCCTAGTTTCATAAAGAAATGAAGGAAAGAAGCGCTGTGAATGGAGCTAGGGAAGCGATGAAACAAGCGATGACGAGGTTGGTCACACACATCTTCTTCCTGTCTAGAGGAAGAAGACAATGATGTGGTTGGTTCAAAGACCAAACCATGACCTTCCCTCGATCTTTCTTAATTTTAACTCTCTTCTAGACCCAGTTCTCATGAAATAGTTTATGGTTCCAAAATCCAAGCACAATAAGGAATTTGTGGAAGAAAATTTGAGATGATTCGAATACGGGAAGCTCAAGAACGGAGGTCCCAAACGTCAATGACAAGGTAAGTAGTCATGTTAGACTATTCTCAGGAAATACTTGTAGGAATCGCTTTGATCTCAGTATAAAACTTAAGCCAAATATGAAAGAAAATACCAAGAACCGAAAGTTAAGGCTTTAAATCGATCAAATTGTTTGGAATGTAAGTAACATTAAAATAACTAAACATTGCAAATTTTTAATACTGAGCATATGATGGTGTGTTAAGATGAAATTTAGAGGTTATTGGATAAGGATAAGTAGTTAAACCAAGTAACTGTGTAAAATGATCCTAATACCCCTAAGGTAATCTACCTTCAGTTCATTGATCTAGATAACCTCTAAATGCTATGAAACTTTGTACTAAACCTTTTATTTTATGCTTTTTGAGGATGTTGTGACGTTTGAAAGTTATTAGAATACATTAAGTAGCTAAATTAAGAATTAGGGGTAAAATGACCAAAATGTCCCTAAGACTCCTTATTATATTTTACAATTTAGACATGCTCCAAATCACTTGCTACTTCTTACAAGACCTTATCCTAAAAACATGAAGGTATGTTCAAAATTTTAAGTTGATTAGAGTAAGTTTGGAAAGTAAACCAAGTTAGGATCAAACACCTAAAGGAAACATCTCAAGACTTGAGACATTTTTAGAACCCTCTAATGAATTTATTAAGACTATTACTTGCTAGAATAACTATGTCTTTTACTATGATGGATTCATAATACAATTATTCCTCAAGAATAATAAGAAATACATAAAAAAAATGTTTATGATTGTCAACCCAAAGAAAGTGTCACACAAGCTCTACAACTACAAAAATAAGGTATCACACTCCATGTCCTAAAGTTTTTATGATATGAAAGAATGCTAGGTAATACCCTGATCATGTCCAATGTGACCCATGACCTCCCACCACGTATGTTTTCAGAGGCCCAAATTTTCCTCTTTTATATGGGATGTCCTACACCATATTTTTCTGAGCAAGATGTCATGATTGGCCTCTTATTTCCCTCACCTAGATGAGATGCCCTGCACCATGTTAGAGGTACCCTATTCACGATTTACAGGATATCATGTTCATATTTGTATCGATCACGTGACCTTTTTGGTCTTTCATGGGGAATAATCTAGAGTCATGTTACGAACAAGAATATAGTAAATTACCGTAGCCACGAATCAAGAACCTCCTAAGATCTCCCACGGTACAACATGATCATGATTTAGACTACATCGCTTGGAACATAACAAGCCTTGGATGTAGGTCTTCAAACTACGATGCTTGAAACGTAAGAAGCCCCGAGTATAGGTATTCAGACTTTACGGCTTGAAATGCATGAAGCCTTGGGCATAGGTTGTCATATTGTATCACAAGACAAGCCTTAGATGCAGGTTCAGTAAGTAGCCTACGTCGCTTGGAACATATGAAGCCTTGGACACAGGTTATTAGTTTAATGACTAGTACCTTAAATCCTAGGGAGAGTGTCTTAGAGAACGAACAAAAAATCGAACAAGAACCTAGAAAGTAACCAAGAACAAGACAATGATCAAGGACTAGAACATAGATCAAGATCTGAGTTCTAAGAACAATAACCTAGATCCTTAATACTAAGGTCCTTAGACTAGAATCAAGGTTTCAGAATCTAATGACCAAGGTCCTCAAGATATATCATGATAAGAATCAACAATTCAAGAATAGAACTAAAGAGCCTAAGTACTTACAAGAAGAACAAGAGCAAGAAAAGAAAGAGTATGGTACCCTATGGACACGATTAAGAGCCTATAAGTAGGCTACTTACTGAGTCTTTGTACTCATTCCATGTTTTCTATGTTTTTCAGGTAAACAAGGAGTTGGTCAAGGTCGGGAGTGGACTCTGGAGAAGGTGCCATAGATAAGCTTCACTTGTTGTCCTCCACACCTTTTTGTTTTAAATATTTTGCGTTCGTTCCTTATTTTGTATTTTAACTATTAAGTTGTATCTTAATAAGTTATGTGTGAACTTTTTATTTCGAAATAATATAAATATTTCGTATAGTATGCTTTAAATTTTTTTTGTTTTATTTTTGTGAATATTTTGCTCGTTTGTTTAGAGTCATCGAGTCTCAATCCTTACACACGTGACCACGGGTTTTACTCTAGGCGGAAGGCGGAAGGCTCTTGGTGTTCACAGACTTGGGAGCATACGTAACGATAACTAGTGTCCGATATTTAGGGGCTACCTCAAAGAACTCTTTCTAATAGGTGAGGACAACATGGATGATGAGACATGGTGATTGCTAGACTGCTCATCATCCATGTATGGTACCTGACGAACCCGTCCCACAGGCCACGTAGTCACCTAAGGTTGTGG
>NW_019272089.1:175660-219955 GCF_002738345.1 Cucurbita maxima | reverse complement strand
TAGGCAACACGCCTTGGACAAGCATGACCGTGATAGCCTGTAGCTTGACTTAAGCTCCCCTCGCCTTGACAAGGTATGTAAGTTGTAAGGTTAGTAGGCATGATCTCACTTCTTATGTGAATTATATGCATATGTCAGTTACTATCTTATAAACTAATTAGGATACAATTGGTTACCATACCTAATAACTTAGAGTCTATTGCATGATGATAGATTATGGACCCTTAAACCTGAAGTGTTACTATACCAGATGGTAGAGCAGGTAGAGCCTTGACTGAGACCGACCCAGCTCAAATTCCTTATAAGGAAAGGCATGCTAAGAATAAGTGTTGGAATAAATAGATACCATGATGCTGCCATCTATGATCTAGGCCACTTAGATAAACTAGGGTAACATAAATAGTGGAGAAAATGTCAGAATATCTAAGTGATTGAGAGTGTTAAGATTTATGCCCTAAAGTAATTAATTGTTTAATTTTAATAATAACTTTGATTATTTTATTTAAAATTTAATATTATCCCATATGTGATTGACATACAAGAGTATCATGTTTAAGAATAATCTAAAGGGTCTAATGTTTGTAGCGAATCCATTGCTTGGTCTTCCCCAAGACTTAATTCTTACTCCATTCTGAATTCCTGTGAATGTAGTTGATTTCACGGTAACGTTATGCACTCCATCCTCCTCAGCCTTTATTCCTAAGCTCCCAATGCTACAAACACATTCAACAAAATACCAAATGTTTCCCGACCTTTATTTCCTCACTCGCAACATAATATATTATATAAATGTTTTTATCCAAAGTAATTTTAAAATAATTTAAATCATTTTTCTCCCCTTTCAAACAACTTTAGAATATATTTTAATCATTCAAATTTATTTAAGGTTTAGATTATCTTTTAAAAATTAATGTGACAAATTTATTTAAACCCTTTAAAAACCATTTCTAAACATGTTAATCCTAATCTATCTCTAGTTACCTGATTCCATGTCCAGGTCCACATGTAATACTTTCCATCCACATGTTGGATGTCCCTAGACCGATGGAGATGCAATCGTCACCGTTTCCAATGTTCAAGTTGAGGATGGTCACATATGATGGTTGTTGCACATGGATGCCATCAGTGTTTGGACTATCACCTGCAGCCAAAACATTCACCCTTGTCATATGCACGTTTTGGCACCGATTCATTACAATGCTAAACAATTGGCTGTTAATTGAAGATAATCCATTGATGTTCACGTTCTTTCCATCATTTATTTGAAGACTCTATCAATTCAAAACAATCAAAAGTGAGAATTAGTAAAAATTTAAAATAATATTGTAATTAATCGGGTCATTTTCATTCAACTTTCAGTTAACGAAAAATTTTCAAATTTTTTTTATATGGAGCCAACTCAAATTCTGCATACCCAGGCTCCAATGGGGCAACTCTTCCCTGAGTGTTTACAATTCAACAAGGGAGTTCCTTGCCCATGAATAATACCGTAGTAATGAAAAGCCCATTTATGTGATTAAACAAAATCCAAGAACTAGAATTAGCTAAAACTTGAATGTCTGAGGAAGCCACGAGAGTTCCATCAATGAGAACAGTAATAGCATTGTTCTTACAAGACCCATTAAATCTCACACTTCGAACGAAGAATATACCCTCAAGAACGTAAATAGTGGCTGGTTCAGATGAGTCACAGGCCTTAGCTCATGCCATTTGAAGCACAGGCGAGACATCGGTCTTTTCATCGGGCTTAGCTCCGAGAGTAACAATATTGAATGTTAATTCAGCAGTTGAGGCATGGTAAAAAAACAAAAGTAGAAAGGAAAGAAAAACATGTAAGATTACAAGAAGAGACAAAGAAAACTTAATGATACAAGTGTTCCTCATAAGCATGAGAGAGAGAGAAAGTAAGCAAGTGATAGGAAAATAGGAGAGGTGTGGAGTGATATTTATAAGTCAATGCTTATCCTTCCCACTCTAATTTTAACTCTCTAGTACTATTTTATTCTTGTTCTATTTAACCATTATAGTTTTTATATGGTTTAACAATTTTTAATTATTCTTGTTCTATTTAACCCTTATTGTTTTTATATGGTTTAACAATTTTTAATTAGGTAGGTGAGGAAGGTAAATTTAATTTTTAAATTTAAGTCTATCTTTTAAGACAAGACACTAATTGATTTTAATGATTGTCCGATCTCTCATTTTTAAAATTATTAAATTAAAAAAAAAAAGTTTCTTTTGTCACTATGATTTTATTTTTGTTTTAACTTAAAAAGGATGGGAAGATTTTAACTTAAAAAAAAACCTAATTTTTCCAACCTATTATTTTCAAAAAAATGGATGTTTAATTAATTGTTTGGGTCACTTACAGAACTATGCAATAATAATAACAATTTCCTAATACTTTTAGATGTTTATATTTTTAGATAAGGCTTCTATATTGATTCTCTATTATAATAAAAATAATAAAAAGATAGAACTGACAAAATACTATTATATATTTTTCAATCTTTTTTATCATGTCGTGGTTAGTGATGTAATAGAAAGTTGGTGGCTTTTTATTTGCAAAGATGTCACAAATAATGAGAGGCAGAATTGTTTGTCGTATTTGTAACTATCCAATAAATTTACAAATGCATCACACAAAGAAATAATTTACAAATGTTACATTTTTTGAAGTCTTAAAGTCTACCAATGATAGATTTGTATCACTATAACAGACATCTCGTTTGATTAAATTGAATCCAATTATCACTATGATCTCGTTTTATAACTTTTATTTTTGTAAAAATCATTGAACCACACTCCGAAGTAGTTGAAAGTTTGTAATCTGTTAAAAATTAATGAACTAAAATCTAATTGGTGTAGAGCCAACAAATATACGAGGGATGAAGGAGAGAGATCCATGAAAAGGTAAAATAAGTGAGGGATGAGAGAGAGATATCTTATGAATAGAAAGGTTGGGTGCCTTAAGCAACTATTAGGACATACATATAACTCGGGTAGGAAAAATTGAAAACTTGTCATATCCTCCTATAATATATTTTGAGGCATTTTGGTCCTGGTAGGTCCAAACATGATTTTGGTGAACGGTCATACACTTTCGAATTGACATAATAGAAATGATAAAGACCTAACTACAAGAAAACAAGTAAAAGGGGTCTCAAACAAGCATGAGACTACAGACAATACGCCTTGGATAAGCATGACGGTGACATCCAGAATGCGACTACAAGTAACAAACCTTTGACAAGCTTAATTGTGATATTCTCCTCCACTCAATTGGTTGACGTCTTTATCAACTAACTCTTAACGAACTAAGCAATGTAGGATGAGGCTGACTTTAGCTCTCTCAAAGTGTTTCCAATCGATCTCGGCACTATGATATCTCTTCCGATCTACTAAGAACTTTTATAAGTTTTTTTCTTAATCTGTTGATGTGTCGTATCTTTCAACCAAACTCTCTTCTACTTCCTTCATAATGAGATTCTTCATCATGGTAGGAGGTCATGTTGCCGCATTGTTATTGGTGTCTTTTTTATTGGGATAGTAACGTTTCAAGTTTATGATGTGGATAACATAACTAGTCCTCATCCATGGGAGCAATCGGTTCCTATATGATGCCTTCCAAACCTTTTACATGACTTTGGCTAGTTTATAGTATTTTTGCATCAGCGGCTGATTCTTATTGTTTTAGAATTGAAGTTGATCGGATCTCACTTCTAAACTTTTTGCGGCTTGTGTTTCCGATTATTATTCTATTCATTCGTTTCGATGTTTTTTTTTCTTCGAATAGACACTAGTTGGGGAAGCCTTATGTTGTGATTTTCCTCTAATGAGAAGTTTCTATTTGAATTTGCTCAGTGGAGCCCTCCTCTTCCATAATGGGAATGATGATTAGTGTGAATTCATCATGGGTAAGACCGTGTCTCAATTATAGTACCGATATCATCTTTACCCTTTTGGTTATTGGCTATCAATATGAATGATGGTGTGGTTTGACTTTATTAGAGGCATGGAAATGACCTTACGTTTAAGAAAAAAAAATCTATCCCTAACACGACATTGAAATCATTCATCTTAATACTCATAAAATCGGTTTGCTCAATCCAAGTCTCCAACTTGATTGGAGTTCCCTTTGCAACTTTTGAGATAGTTAAGGCTACAAGATTGCAAGTTTCATCATTCCAATGTCTTGATGCTAGAGAGTGTTTAAGCATTTCTCTTCTGTCTCTATCATGAAGTTGTGGATGACTCTAGAATTGATCATTCTACTCTTGGCCGATCTATGGTTAACTAAGACCTCAATGTACATAAGACCTCATTCTATTGGTTCTTTTGTCTCTTCCACTCTCTTTTGAAAGCAGATAGTACTTCAAGGTCCCCAATGCAAGGATTTTCGATGCTTTGGCTTGGAAGGCACGGAGAGCCACCCTTTGTGGGTATTCAAATTTTTGATAGGTCACCTTGCATATGAAGCAAACGAGGTCCCTTGTTTGTAGCTTTTTCGTTTTGAAGTCTTTGTCATAGATATCTACCTCTCTTTGGGAGGATTCATAATCTCATCCTCTAGGACCCCTCTGTCCTAAAATCTTGTAATTAATTATTTAACAATTATTTAAGTTATAATTTAATATTATCCACGGTAGAAAAAACTCAAGGGGTCACAACTTAAATTTTGAGTTAGGGAAACCCGAATCAAGACTAAAAAGATAAAAGAAAAAATACATAATAATAAAATGAAGTAAAATTAAAATCAAATTTAGTCCAACAATACCACAATAAAAATATAAAATTAAATACAACTAAAAGACAATGGTGCTTAAATTTTTTGCAAATGGAAAATGGATTTGGGATACAATTATAAAATGTAATACAAAGACTCAAAAAAAAAAAATATAGAGTAATAGCTTGCGAACACATACACAATAAAAGAAGAAAGGGGTGAGTAAATAAATATAACCAATAAATAATCTATTTGTAGACTTCGCATCCTCTACCTAGCTTGTGATCACGGGTTTTACTCTAGGCTCTAGGTGGAGATCTCTTGTTATTCATAAACTTGGGAGAATACGTAGCGGTAACCGGTGTCCAATGTTAAGGTGATACCTCTCAGAACTCTCTCTAATAGATGAGGTCAGTATGGTGAGTGCTAGCCTACTCATCATCCATGGGAGGTACTTGGGCAACTCGGTTCCATTTTTTTGAGTCTGGTTCGGTCGGGAGCATTAGGGCTACACTCTTTGATCGACTCTAACGATTCTAATGGGCTCATACTATTAGAAGCCGGGAGCATTAGGGCTACACTCTTTGATCGACTCTAACGATTCTAATGGGCTCATACTATTAGAAGCATTCTATCCTAGGTTATTGTGTACGAAAACTGACGCTCACAACCTTATTATGTTTCTACTGCTTAAACTCTACCCCTAGGTTATTGTGTACGAAAACTGACGCTCACAACCTTATTATGTTTCTACTGCTTAAACTCTACCCTGGAGAATCACACATTCAATCACCTTTTGTTATTGTACGGTAAATCATGCATATGGCCCACACATGTTCTATGGGGGGATAATATCCATTGAGAACCAAAAGGGCATAGATACAAATTCTCATCTTCTACTTCATCGCTATTATGTATCAGCAATAGAAAAAGAGTCCATTACATCATGCAAAGATTGATTAAGTTATGTCAGTAACAAGGGTGACTAATCTCATGCTTATCCAATCGTCCTGAATCTATCCGCCTAGGTTTTGTTTTTCTAACATGCATGTGTTACCAAACAATTCCTACCAGTATTATATTTTAAAATTCATGTGGTTGCTTGCATGATTGTCAAGTGCCTTACTAAGCTAGATTTTTTTTTGCATGTTGGAGCTCCCAAATTTCATAAATTTCTTTGATAGGTCCTAATACAAGTAAAATTAGGGTTAGTATTGAAATCAAAGCGAAAAAATAGTAAAATGAGCCAAAAAGGAGGAACTCACGCACCTTCATGCAAGCAATGGTGTAGAATACACACGCCTATATACATGACTAGCCACATGCGTCTAGATAACATACTTGTGCCTATCGCTCGACACATGGTGCTCCAGAAGTGATGCGACTAAACCGGTTTGGCATAACTATCGGCTCGAGTTGCAGGTCTTAGACTAGGTCGCATGCGGGTTGCTAAGTTGGATGCGGACTAGAGTCAAATGCGAGTTAGACTACCATATGACACATGTTCTCACCCCATTGGTTGGCTGATACGCTCTCACCTTATGACACATGTTCATTCCTCATCCAAATGTGCAGACTGCCTACGGACACATATCTCTCAAGTATTGGCGTGTGAACATAACTTTTTCAAAAACTAATGAATATTTTGATTGAACCTATTTTCTTTCACATTTTCATATCTTTTTACATAAAACTCGAATCGACTTAATTCCACCACGAAAGTTAGCACCAACTCTACTTTTCATTATTATTATTTTTTACTTAAAGTCGTTGAACATTTCTCATGGAACTCGCATGAAATATAATTCCAAACACTTTCTGGAGCATATTTCATTCTCTCTAAAAATCCTAAACTCTCATTTTCTTTCCCTTTTTCTGTTACTTCTTTTTTCCTTTTATGTTTTTCTTATTCTTTTCTTCTGCTCTTCTTTAGTTGACTTTGACCAAAAAAAAATTATTAATTTTTTATTTCATTTTTTCTAAGTCCTTAGAGGTGTTCCGAGCAATTTTTCATTCTACACGGTTTCAAAATTCAGCCTCTAAAGTTCTTGATAAAATTCTAGAAATTAAAAAAATTAAGAGAAGGCTAAGTTTTAGAAATTTAGGCTCTACACTACTATTGAGCTCGAGCCTTATACAAGTTTATTAATGTAACCTTGAAAAATATGAGATTGACATAAAGGAAGATCATGTTTATGTAATAACTTAAAGGGTCTATAGTATATGGAAAAGATTGGGTGTCTTATCTTAGTAACATTACTGATACAACCCACCTTGTAATTATTACAAATAATTTGATCTAAATCGTTCATGTGAAGACATGTTAGTGGGGGTATCTTATAGAATGAGTTTGTGAAATATTGGACCACAAAATATTTAATATTTCTTTAAAAATCTGTTAATTGAGAAAGTTAATGACTCGATCATAATCCTAATTAAGTTATACATACCTAAATGTGTGGGCTTTCCTTTGATTTGCATGATTGAAAATGATTTTTGTAACTGGTTCAATATACCAACCATTTTTGGGACTTGACCAAATACAGAGTTAGGAATTAGTAGAACATAAACAAATTGTTCATTAGGGAATTAGTGGTACTTAGGGGTAGAAGATGTATTTACAAGGGTAAAATAGACTTTTGACCTAATGGTAATTTGAAACAATTCGTGGAGGATTGAATTGCTTATAATGATTATATCAATGGGTACAACTTGTCCAAGTGCATAAGAGTGGGACTCTACATTTATAGTAGAATGACTTAAGGTTAATGAATGAAAACTAATTAATTAAATAGTCCAATTAATTGATTTTGTATCATTAAAGCTTACAGTTTGTAGGCTCATAAGGTCCTCTTGCTAGTGTCACAACTTACATTGTGATAAGAGAAGCGTCGACTCTTAAGTGGTGCCCATTTGGCCATGTGAGGGCCTAGACGAGTGTTATGATACGACTGAAGAGGACAATGCCTCATCTAACACACCACACTGAGTGAGCATTGAACAGAGAATAATACATAAGCAAGATAATGGCAACGGGTAGACAAGAGTGTCAAAGATAGGCTTGTTAAAGGGTCTCGATGTCATGAACGACATGTGGACCCATTCTCGAGGGCATAACTGAGTGAGCTGCAATGGTGATGACACCCTATGAGTTGGGATGGTGTCAGAGCATATAGACCATGTCGATTTGAAACCAAGATGACAAGATGAGATGTTGTGTTGCATTGAGAGACCTTTACCCCGAATAGAGGCAAGAACGAGTCGAATGATTTGGCCTAGAGTAGAGACAAGTCAATTGTGTTGCAAACGGTTGAACATGCACGCGCGGGTAGCATGTGTGGTCGAACAAGCTTAGATTTCACACCAGTAATGTTTGGTTGGCTACTTATGGTGAGACAATAGGATCACAAGAGTTATATCAAGGCCATATTCTGTTCTGATTAAGATTAGAGAGAATGACATACTGAAGACTACTTTTAGGAACCATTGTAATAAGAAATTATCGTCATTTTATTCAGCTTGATTAATGCCATGAAGAGAGTAAGGAGTTGATGAATAAAGTGTTTAAGAAGTTTCCCGATACCTTGTCATCATTTCACCAATAACATACTTGTGTACTCAAAATTGTGGCAGATCATGAGAAGCACTGAAGAAGAGTCTGGAAAGTGTGAAGAGCACACTATTTGTGCACCAAGTTCTCTAAGTACGAGTTTTGGTTATAGGAAGTAACCTTCATATGTCACATGGTATCGAGTAACGAGACCACAGTAGATTCAATATAGATTGAGGCAGTTATAAAGTGGACCATGTCAACATCAATCATTGAAATAAGGAGTTATTTTTGGGGTCAACAAGCTATTACATGAGGTTTGTTCATGGCTTCTCTAAGATATCAGTAGAGTTAACCCAGTTGACTAAGAAGGGTAAGCCCTTCATATGGATGCTAGTGTGTGTGCAAAACTTTAAGAGCTTAAGGAAATACGTGACAGTGCCAATACTCATAGTGGCAAACGACACAGGCAATCTCGTGATGTACAATGATGTATTAGGAAAAGGACTAGGTTACATGCTAATGCAAAAGGGCCAAGTGATAGCATATGCCTTCAGACAATATAAAAGTACAAAAGCAATTATTCTAGCTATGACCAAAGGAGATTATGGGAGGTGAGAAGGACTATGACAATGAAATCCTCAACCACCCATGAGAGGCCAACACTGGAAGATGCATGGAGTAGAAAAATGATCTAACTTATCTACACTAATCATAAGACACAGAGAACAAAAGGAGGAGATATAGAGGGTCGGGATTGAAATCATGGTCAAAGTCATCACTACATAGTTTATGCAGTTATCAGTCCAGCTGACTCTTCAAAAGTGTATCATATTCTCAAAAGACAAATAAGCCCTTAGTAAGGTCTAAGGACAGCAAGAGACAGAGAGACCAAAAGCATTTTTGGTATTAATAGTTATGACATCTTATAGGTTCCCGTCTGAAATTAATAAGATGTATTAGAACTTAAAGACAAGTTACTAGTGGCCAAGAATGTGGCAGAGTACGTGAATTGATATTTAATTTGTTAGCCGATAAAGATCCCAACATAACAATCTTCAAGGCTTTTGCAGTCACTAACCGTTCCTTAGTGGAAGTGGGAGGATGTTGGCATGGATTTCATATAGGGGTTACTAAAGACCAAGCAGGGCTTCAATGTCATATGGGTTGTCATGGATAGGTTGACCAAGATATGACCTTTTATTTTAAGCAAGGCCATATATTGAGCCGGCAATAGGTGTCGGGTACGTAATTCAGGTTCAGTATAACTTTCCATCTATAGAAGAATGGGAAAATCGAGAGGTTGAAATAAATTCTTAAAGGTGTCGGGTACGTAATTCAGGTTCAGTACAACTTTCCATCCATAGATGAATGGGAAGACCGAGAGAGGTTGAAATAAATTCTTGAAGATATGTGTGGGCTTGTGTTGTAGATTCCACCGGTTTCTAGGATGAACACCTACCCCTTATGAAAATTGCCTACATAATAACAGTTATCAACTGAACATCCAAATGGCACCCTTTGATGCTATGTATTGACGTAGGTGTCAAACTCCAATATTTCAGGAAGAGGTAAGCAAGTAATAGCTTTTGGGACCAAAGTTAGTTCAAGTTATAAACGTAGTAGTACAAAAGAGTAGATAGAGGAGCTATGCAGACTCTCGTAGGAAATACCTCAAATTTTTTTGTGGATGAACATATCTTCCTAAAGGTTGCATCTCTAAGAGGGGTATTGAGGTTTGGAAAGAAGGGCAAGTTGAGCTCGAAGTTCATAGGCCCTTTCAAGAACCTTGAGAGGATAGAGCCTGTGGCATATAGACTACTACTGCAACCCCCTTGCAGCCGTCCATAACATGTTTCATGTCTCGATGATGCGAAAGTACACCCCATATCTTATGAACATCATGTAACATGAGACACTCCCTCTTAAAGAGGATTTTTCATATGAAGAGAAGTCTGTTAAGATACATGCTCGTGATGTGAAGTGGTTGCCCAAAAAATTGATTCTTTTGGTCAACGTCCTATGAGGAAACCATCCGAACATGAGAGAACCTAGAAACAAGAAGAAGACATGAGGATATCCTACCTCAGGCTTTTCCAGGAATAAGAAATTTTTTTGGATGAAAGTTCCTGAGGAGGGGTGAATTTGTAACATCCAAACCTGACCGTTACAAAATTTCTCGATTTTTTTTTTAAATTTGTTGAGCATATAAATATGTTACTAACTTATGGAGTAACTTTAGAATAATTGTTAGTAGACTTAGTAGAATCCAGTGAGTGACTAAACTTGAAAGGGATTTAGTATATATGAAGAGAGAGTTTGTGAGAGGTTTTTCTCAACTTTTTTTACAAAAGCCAACCTTCCATATACCATGATCCCTCTATTTATAGAGTCATGTTTGCATGTTTATGCAAAATTGAGATCACCCAATTTTGACACTCAAAATTTCACTTAAATTTGGGGTTTATTTGACAAACATGCAAGTTTGGTTAAACCAAATTTTGACACCTCAAAATTCCACTAACATGGATTTTTTCATTAAATGAAGTCAACATTTTGGCTTTCTTCACTTTGATTCAACGATCAATTTGAATTATTAATTTCAAATTAAAGTAATATTAAATGATTAATTAAACTATTTAATTAATATTTAATATTAATTCAAATGTCAATCCCAATTAATTCCGACATATATTTGATTAAGATATTTAAATCTTATTTAAATATCTCAGATTCTCTCTTTTTGTTTAATTCGAAAATAAAACAAAAATGCGGTTAAATACATCGTATATATGTAGCGCATTCTCCCTAATTTGAATTCGAACACTTCGAACTCACTCATTACACTGTTCTATGGTTTAGTCCGTTATGAGCTAGCAGAGGGACCTAATGGACCTATAGACCATGGGCTTCAACGATCCAAGATTAACCGGTTAAACTCATTAACCTTGTTAACCAACATACGTTAACTACTAGGACATTCCACTATAGCTTAGTAGTTGCACTCCCCTTACTATAGATATATTTTTGTCCATTTGATATAACCATGATTAGTAAGTCGATCCTTCACAGGTTGTTCATAACTAGAGCTAGGTCAATTTATCGTTTTACCCCTGAAGTTACTTCTTGTTCCTTATGTCTCACTGATCCTCTAATAAACAATTGGTTTGTGGTCCAACCAATAAACCAAATCCCTCTCAGGGCAATGAGAGGGTGGGGTCCCTTGTTCAAGACCTAGAGTCAGTACTTAAGGGAACTATCTCTCTTCTATTCTTAAAAATGAGTATGAGTGAATTCCATCTTGCACCCCACGTCCCCAGCTATTTACCCAGTCTTACCCCTGAAATGGGAGGCCTATTGAGTCAGCAAACTTGAGTCACTCTCACCCATGCAAATTTAAGGATAATTCCGAATAAATAGGAGTTCATGGTTAGCTCAAGATTAAGATCGAGTTACCTAGGTCATCGAATGAAAAGAAAATCAGTCTCAACAGTAAACGACATTATAAAATGAGAGTGATTTTCTTCATAGTCCGATCTTATGCAATACTCATTGCATAGGACGCCTCCACTCACATGCCTCCACATGTACAATTTAGTGATCACATTGTTTATATCATATACAAAAGTGGGCCACATCCATAGTGTCCCCAAAATAAGGTACTCAGTCTTATCCTTATACTATAGATCATTTTGACTATATACTTGAACTTGATCAACTCTTATGTCTCTACATATAGTTCAAGTAATCATACTATAGCCAGAGTGTTCTTAGTTTATTGGATTTAGATTAATTATCGTAAAGTTCACTTTATTCAATAAAAATCTTTTCTGAATAAACAACAATAATAACTTTATTGAAAATAGAATATGTTTTTGTTTACCAACTATGAGTTTTAGGACATAAAACCCAACACACATGTCATCACCGGTGATACCGAAATGCATGATGAATTCTTTAGAACAAGACAGCTCAGGTGAGAGCACAGGAGGATCCACAACAGACGATGTACCAAAGAAGTTTCATTCTCTTGTTAAAATTTATGCGGATACACTTGAAAAAAAAATTAGATACCGATGAATTAATCCACTTACGCCTCTTGATTTGTTTCCTATTCCTTCTAATATTTTTGTAAGCCACAAATAACGCATATTTGATCAAAACATTGCACAAAGAGGTGAAGGAGAGAATTGAGAAACAAAATTTCAAAGTTGATTCAAGAATTAACAAATGACGGAAGGAAATTATTTTTCAACTTGGTGACTGGGTTTAGATATATTTTCCCGAGAAGTGATTCCCATCTCAAAGGAAGAAAAAGTTACATCCAAGAGAAGATAACCCTTATCAAGTCCTTGAAAGAATTAATAACAATGCCTATAAAATTGATCTTCCAAAAAAAAACTTTAGTACATTCTACTTTCAATATTTTTGACTTGAGTTCTTTTTATATAGATAATGATTTTCCTGATTTGAGGACGAATCCTTTTGAAGAGGGGTAAGATGATGAGGATCATGGTGTTCCAAATATTTCAACTAGACCTATTACATGATCCAAGGCCAAGAAGATTCAAGAAGCATTCATTCTCCATCTACAAAATTGGATAGACTCAGTTCAACCATTATTTCATGTGTTACACACTGATTTGATTGAGGAAGGACAACTTGGAGCTTCGGGGGTGAATATTTGCACGATTGAAGTAGTGGATAAAGTTGCTATAAAATGCACTTGATTGATAAGTTGTTATGAAACTTTACTTATTATTTTTAATTCCATAATTTCTTGGAGTGGGCAAAACGGTGGGAAAATTATTGTCCAAATGACTCTTCTATTAGGCAATTTAAATGGGAGTGGGAGTGAATTATGGTCACTAACTTCTTTAGTGAGCATTTTAAGAGTTTGAAGTTTCTTTTTTTGTAGAGAGTATAAATACACACAAATTATCTTGCTTCAAGATCTATGATCTGAAGTGATACTTTATCTCCTGGTTCATCCAAATTTTCTATGGGGTGTTGATTTTTTTTGATTCAAGGGTACATAACTTCAACAAAAACTTGTATGGTTGGGCTGGGGTTTTGGGTTGCCTTATCGGTATCAGATCCTAAGTTCCATTTTTGTTGAGGATTAGGGTTGCCTTATCAATTTCATATCAGACCCTAAATTCCATTTTTGTGACCTACTCTAGAATTGATTTTATGTTTCATTTATGATATTGTTTATCTTTTCTCAAATCTGTCTGTCTATTTATTTCGTTGCTGCCACTCCCACCATACTTCATCATTTCTCACTTTATTCTCATTTTCTTCCTGAAGATTATAATTAGATCTTAAAAAAAAAAAAATCATTGTCATATATGTTATTAATAGTATGGTTATAAATCTTTTTTATTAGACAATTTGCATGTTTATTTGAAGAACAAATAAACTTCTATTCACATTTTTCTAAACTATTTAAATTTGAAAGTGGTGTGCTTGATATGGTTCTTTCATAATTTAAACTTGAAAATAACTTCAATTTGCCCGAATTTCGTAAAATGGAAAGTTAGATCATTCTCTTATATTTTACAATTAAGAAGGGAATTTTGTCAGAATCTTAAGAACCTTTCTTTTTCAAATTCATTCTCAGTGTGCAATTCTATCCAAAAATTTCTTCGTGTCCCTTCTTTTTTTTGATCATTTTTGTTTTATTTTATTGTTATTTCATATTAACTTATTTTGATTTCCTTGAATACTGGCTACGATAAAAATTGTTTTATCCATATATAAGCCTACCTTAATCATAATTTAGTCACATTTTCAAATTGCCTACCTTGAGTGTTCTTGAGTGTAAACTTAGTGAGTTGAGTGTGTGAGGTCCGAAACATATTTAACTACTATTTGTACAATCATGAACCAAGACAGGAAAAAAGGAAGAGAGATTAATGAGCTAGTTGAAGAAGTCCAGGTGAATGAGGAGGAAGTGGAAGATGAGAGTCATTTGGCATTTATTACAAGAAGAATTCTTAAAACTCAAGTTACGAAGAATGATGTTGATGAACAAAGAGACAACCTGTTTCACACGCGGTGTTTAATCAAGGGGACTTCTTGTAGTCTTGTCATTGATAGTGGAAGTTGCACCAATGTAGTAAGTACCATGTTGATCAAAAGGTTGCAAATTCCAACCAAACATCATCCTAAACCTTACAAGCTTCTATGGATCAATGATAGTTGAACAATGAAGGTAGTTTCCCAAGCTTCAATATATTTTACTTTGGGAAAATATAAAGACATATTGCTTAGTCAATCCTGGCCATTTGATAGGAAGATCATGTATGGTGGTTATTTGAATAGGCATTTTTTTATAAAAGATAGTAGAAAAACTACTCATGTTCGTTGGATACTGCAAATGTATTTGTTGACCAATTAAATTTGGAGGAAAAAAAAAAGAAAGAGTTTAAGGAAAAAGAATCGAAAGAATTGAGTGAAAAATTAGAGAAAAATAAAAAAAATTAGAGAATAATCAAAAAGATAGTGAAAAGAATAATGAAAAAAGAGATGAAATTGAAAAAGAATCAAAAGAAAGGCCTGAATTGAGGGAAGAATTAGAGAAAAACAAAAGAAAAGAAAAAAAATAGTGAAAAGAAGAATGAAAAGAGATGAAATGTAAAACATGCAAGAAAGAAAGTGAGTTTTTTGGCTTCGAGAGGTGAGAAGGGCAATGTTTTCACAAAATACCATATTTGTACTTATGTACAATGAAGGATATTTGATCACTAACAATAACAAATTGTCTTTGCCTAGTGTGTTTCAATCTCTTTTACAGGAATTTGAATACGTGTTTCAAGAAGTACCTAAAGATTACCTCCCATAGAGGTATTGAACATAAAATAGACTTCATTTTGGGGCTATCATTTCTAATAAGCCAGCTTATAGAGTCAATCCAACTGTGACTAAAGAAATTCATAGGCAAGTGGAGGAGTTCATGTTCTGTACCAGTCTTATTGGTGCCAAAGAAAGATGGAACGTGGTGCATGTGCGTGGATTGTAGAGTCATCAACAAAATCACTATAAAGTATCGACATCTTAGTCCTAGGCTAGACGATATGCATGATGAATTGCATGGTTCATGTTTATTTATAAAGATTATTTTGAAATCTGGATATCATCAAATTAGAATGCACAAAGAAGATGAATGAAAAACAACTTTCAAAATTAAGTTTGGATTGTATGAATGGCTTGTTATGCATTTTGGGTTAACTAATTCTCAAGTACATTTATACGATTAATGAGTCATGTTTTGAGAGAATATTTGGGAAACCATGTTATTGTGTATTTTGATAATATTTTAATTTATTCGAAGACTTTGCATGAGAATGTGAAGCATGTTAAGTCAGCTTTAATTACACTTAGAAAAGAGAAACTTTATGCTCATGTTAATAAGTCTAGTTTTTGCATAGAAAAAGTTAACTTCTTCGCTTCATAGTTGGTAAAAATGGAGTATACGCAATGAAGAGAAAGTTAAAGCAATTAGGGATTGGTCAACACCAAAAAATACAATTGAAGTTCGTAGTTTTCATGAGTTAGCTAGCATCTATAGGAGATTTATCAAAGATTTTAGCACCATAGCTTTTAAGAATCACAGTGTTCCAAATATTCCAACTAGACCAATTACACGATCCAAGGCCAAAGAAGATTAAATAAGAATTCATTCTTCATCTACAAAATTTGATAGGCACGGTTCAACCTTTATCTACAAAATTGTTTTAATTGAGGATAGACCATTTGGAGCTTCATAAGTGAATATTTACACAGTTGAAGTAGCGGATGAAGTTGCAAGCATCATTTCATGAGTTGTTAGAAAACTTTATTTATTATTTTTAAATTTCATAAAGTTCGTAATGTCAAGTTGACTTCATCTTTTGTAGAGATTGGGATCGGGATAAAATCATAGCCACTAACTTCGTTTGTGGGGAGACTATAAATACCCACAAATTATTATGTAAGAATCAGATTTGTGATAAATGAAATTTATCTCTCAAGTTGAGACGTTCCCCCTTCAAAATTCGAGAATCATCTTTATCATTTCTAAGTTTCAAGCAATTCTTATGGTAGATTGCACTCGAGCCATTCAATTAAGTCTTGATCAACTTCAATTATGGAATGACCCAATTTAGAACAAGGTTCAAAATCTTGCTTCTAGATCTTTGATCATAAGAGGTAATCTAATTCTTGCCTTATCTCTTGGTTGATCCAAATTTTGTATAAAGAGGTGTTAATTTCTTTGTTTCAAATGTTCTTTCTTCAACAAAGCTTTGATCGTTAGGCTTAGGATAGGGGTTAAATGTTATGCATGTAACTGTATGTGTTTGCATTTAACTCCGATGGAGGGTCGCTTACTGAGTATTTCTTAAAATACTCAAGCCATGTGCTACTCTATTTTTTAGGTAAAGGCAAGGCTCCCCTGTACAGCCAAAGGTGACATCACAACTACGAGACTGTGACACATGCTTAGGATAGTTTCGTAAGTTAAATTTGGTAGACTATAGGTTAGTATAGGTTAGTTAAATTTTCATTTAGTAACATTATAGGTTAGTATAGGACATTTTACTTTGTATTGTTTTTTCTTTTTATTTCAATTTGTATGAGTTGGTTTATAAGCCTTAGATGAAACATGCAAGACCAAAGTTAAGTTTTATTATAAAGTTTCAAATAAATTAACTTTGTATTAAATGTTCATGATATATACACAGTAGCAACTTTAGGTTAAGAAGAAAATTTAGGGTCAGTTGGTATCAGAGCTCTAGGTTACATATCTTATATATTAATCTGCGACGTAGGCTTGGCATGTTCCATGGTCCAATTTTTGATATCTCATCACCGTCAGGTAGGCCATGCATAAGATAAGGAAAGGAAAATGTTGTGTTGATATTTATTATGATTGGATCTAAATATTAAATGCTATATAGCATGAGAAATTTGCAATCTTTAATTATATTATATATTATAGCATGATGCTTGATTTAATTTTGCTTTTATACGCTTGTTATGCTGTATGAATTGTATGTGTACTATAATAATATTGTATTGTTAGTAAACAATAGACTTAGATAAAATTATTTTTGGTTTCTAAAATCCTGTTCAGAGGATGAGGAAGAGGAAGATGAGGCGGATGAGAGCCCACCTTGAAAAGGATCAGTAACAAGGACAAATGCAGCTACGCCACTTCAGGTTGTGCCGCCCCAAGCTGCACGCACCACCTTTAGATGTACAACCTCAAGTCGCAACACCTTGAACAACACTAGCGGCTAGTATAGATCCCACTACTAATCTGATAATCTGATGTGGGAGTTAATTCAGGTCATGATGCATGTCATGATGGTCACTCAACAAGCCAAGAACTCATGACCTATCAGAGGAGCGAACTAGTTATGGGGGGACTTCAACTGGTTCGACCCACACACATTCACCGGTTCTACGAGAGATCCAACAAAAGTCCAAATGTGGATCTCGTCAATGGAATGTACAGACAACCATAAAGTATCTTGTGCGTCATATATGCTACAAAAATGGATGGACAATAAGGATAGTATCAACCCAGGAGGGGAAATCATGACGTGGGATCGGTTTAAGGAAGCCTTCCTAAAGCAATATTATCCCAAGGCGGCTCGACTTAAGAAATAACAGGAGTTCACCCATCTAACTCAGGGTGGACACTTAGTGGATCGGGATGACAGGGAATTCATGAGGCTAAAATGGTATGCGTTGTCATTAGTGGACACTAAAGAAAAGATGACCGAGAACTTTGTCTTGGGCTTAGACTCGGAGGTCCACCGCATGGTGCAGAAGCTATTGACCCAAAGACGTATGAGGAAGCATTGAGAACAACCAAAGCCCTAAAAAAGCCTCAATANGACTCTAATTTGGCTTGAATCTTCACAAACTTCGTTGAAAAGTTGAGTCAAACTTGTGATTATTGGAATAGCCTTAATGTAAGGGCCAGACCTGCTAGATATTGTTCTCTTTGGGCTTTTCCTTACGGGTTTCTCCTCAAGGCTTTAAAATGAGTGCTAGGGAAAGGTTTCCATGCCCTTATAAGGGTGTTTCGTTCTCCTCCCCAACCAATGTGGGATTGTGTAATCTCACAATCCACTCCCCTTCAGGCCAGCTTCCTCGCTGACACTCGTTCCTTTCTCCAATTAATGTGGGACTCCCGCCAAATCCACCCCCTTTTGGGGCTCGGCGTCCTTACTGGCATACCGCCTCGTGTCTACCCCTTTCAGGGAATAGCCTTCTCGTTGGCACATGACCTAGTGTCTGACTCTGATACCATTTATAACGGCCTAAGCCCACTGCTAGCAGATAGTCCTCTTTAGGCTTTCACTTACGAGCTTCCTCTCAAGAAACGAGTGTCATCGAGGAAGTTGGGCCCTAAAAAGGATGGATTATAATAAAATACGTACTACATATATCATTACTATCATGTATGAAAAATTATTGAAATTAAGTTGGTTTAAAAACGGCCATGGATTTAAATAAAATTCATTTTAAATATGATATCAACATTATAAAAATAACATGGTTGAAAACATAAAAGACAACATTTCCTATTAATGTTTAGAAATTAAATTTGGTTGATAGTAACATAAATGCATTGCAACCTAGGAACTAGGAACTAAAAGCAAACAATTTTTCTCATTAGTAGGATAATTCAATAGTGCCCTATTTAATTTTTCACTTAATAGTTTTCCATCTTGCATCAAAACAACACCTATGACCAAATCATTTGCATCACATCTAATTTCAAAAGTTTTATCAAGGTTAGGTAAGACAAGTAACCGTGCATTGGTTAATTTCTTATTAAGCTCATTGAATGCATTCTCTTGCATTTCTTCCCATTTAAAAACAAGATTATTTTTCACTAAGTCATTTAATGGGGTAGCTATGTACTAAATCTTTTATAAATCTGAACTCCACTCGCATTTTTTTGGTGTTGGACAATCCCTAATTACTTTTAACTTTCTCTTCATCTACTTTGCCTCCATTTTTTCCAACTATGAAGTCAAAATGTTTCCATGCAAAAACTACCCATATTAAAATTAGCCT
Source organism: Cucurbita maxima (assembly GCF_002738345.1). NCBI lineage: Eukaryota > Viridiplantae > Streptophyta > Magnoliopsida > Cucurbitales > Cucurbitaceae > Cucurbita > Cucurbita maxima. The sequence goes on along the minus strand of NW_019272089.1, from coordinate 200,600 downwards.
AAAGTTTCTATTTTTTTTTAGTATAATCAAAACTGACTTAACATGCTCCACATGTTCATACAAAATCTTCCAATAAATTAAAATATCATCAAAATACACAAAAACTTGTTTTCTCAAATATTCTTTCAAAACATAATTCATTATTTTGAATGATATTACTATTCAATAGTCTATTATTATCATCGCTATTATGATTATATCAGAAAAAGAAATTCAATAAGGTGAAAGCAGATCTTCAAAGCCATTGTTGAATGGTTAAGGTATTTCTTCATATGGATGGTTGAAAATTGCAACATTACCCACCCTTGAAAACACAATCTATAGTGAAGTTTATATAACTTTAATTTTAAAAATTACACAAACATGATGACTTTAATCTGATATATAGACAGTTGTATTTAAATTCTTAGACCTTTTCTAAACTGGAAAATTCATGACATTGTTTTATGAAAATAATTTAAATAAATATTTATGCATATGTCATACATGCAGTAGCGACTTTAGATCCCTAGAAAACTAGGGTTGTTATAATTCTTAACAATAATTTGATATCTTACATAAAACTATGATTAAATATATATATAGATATAATACTTGGTAATCTTTGAGGGTTCGTGATTTAAACCCAGCAGTACAGTAATCAAAATAGTATTCCCAAGTTTGTATGAAACCTTGATCGAATCTGAGTTCAAGTATTTTGTTGAAACAAAATATAAATTAGATTTCGATTCGAAATCATTTATTATAATAATGCTTCCTCACCTTTGATTGTTCAACACCTCAATGTTTGATTACTTTGATAGTAATGAATTCCAATATTTTCCAAGTGCTCCACAATGTATCTAAAAGATTTTTTTCATTATTTGTTAATAATTATTGTTGAAAATGAAGAACATAAATGAATTAGTTACCAAAGCCTTGATGCAGAAGCCATGGTCGTTGTTATTCTACTTAATGACAGTACGCACCCTCCTGAAAATATATATTCTTTTATAAAACCAGCACTTAGTCGATGCTCCTCATAAGACTCGTCTGTGTTGAATGATGAAAGTCCCACATCGGCTAATTTAGGAAATGATCATAGGTTTATAAGTGAGGAATACTAACTCCATTGGTCTGAGGCCTTTTGGGGAAGCCCAAAGCAAAGCCATGAGAGCTTATGCTCAATATGGACAATATCATGCCCTAAACTCAGCCGTGCCAAAGCCTTTCCGAAGGTACAAAGGCAGTAAAAAATGACTAATGACTAAGACTCTAAAGGACTCGAGCCGAATTCGTGGCCAACTACTTCTATCATCTCGTGCCAACCTTAAATTACAAATTTAGTTTAATTTTTTAATTTTTATGTCTAATAAATTATAACTAAAAGTTTAGTATGAAAGTTTCGATGACATTGAACAAATAATTTATATAGCACGTTTAGATACTAAATCTATAATTTAATCAAATAATATATACATATTAATATTAATAACTTTATTTCATTCGAAAACTCACCAAGATATGATCCTATCATATTTAGTAGTACTTGCCAATTTTCGATAGTCGCAAAGAAGAAACTCAATTTGATCCTGCAAGAAGGTTGGATCAAAATGATTAGTAATGAAACCAAGTAATAGTGTAAAATGACTATAATACCCCTAAAATAACTTACCTTTTATTTATTACCCAACGGATCTCCTAATATCATGAAACTTTATATGAAGCCTTATTTTACAATGTGAAAGAATAAAAGTTTTAGAACTATTGATCACGGTTGGGGTTCGAACTAAGTTTAAGGTGGTAAAATGACCAAAATGTCCCTAACGTTCCTTTAAAATATTTCAAGGTCCAAATACCGTCCTAATGATCCAATATTTTAAGTAAGGCCTATATACAAGGACATGAAAGGTTATGTTATACTTCAAGATGTTTGGATCAAGTTTAGAATCTAAATAAGTTAGGGTATAAGCTAAGACTTAAAGAGAAATGACTAAAGTGCCTCTAATGGTTAACCAAGATTTATGGAGGCCTAGATGTTTAATATGACTTTCAATCACTCAAATCAGAGCTAAAACAATTTTAATTGATATTTTATTTTAATTGATATTTTAATTAATTTTAATCATTTAATTGATATTTTTTATGATAACAAATCTACTTTTAATTATTAACAATTTTTCAGTATTTTGAACGGTTTAGAGTATAGGGCTGAGAATGATGATTTCAACTGCTTTCAATCATAGCTAAAACAATCAAAATGATGCACAAATCAGAGACTTATAATTTTGAAAAAATGACAAATGGTGGAGTTTTTCTTATTATTTTTCTTATTATTATATTTTTAAATAAAATTATTTATACAAAGTTAAATTTGAATCTAACCGTTACATCCACTTTTATTATTATTATATTACATTATTATATTATTATATTTTAAAATTTTGGTGGTCACTCATTTTTATTATTATTATATTATTGTATTTATAATAAATTTTGAATTTTTAATTTAACGTTATTCACATTATTTTTTATTATTATTATATTATTATATATATAATAAATTTTGAATTTGTCATGGATCATTATTCGTTTTTATTATTTTTATATTATTTTATTATAATAATAAAAATAAATTTCGAAATAAATTTTTGTCAATCATTTTTTTCCTCAATTTAAACTCATCAATTTCCATTTCAAATACACAACTTCCATACTCTTCATCTTCATCTTCAATTTTTTAAAGTCGGGTTGTTCTCTCCGAGCTTCTAATTTTATTTTTATTCCTCTTATTCTTGAAGGAGGTTTTTTTATTGTATTGTGAGGAAATAGTTGTAGGTGTTTTAAATTGTAAATCTAGAAAGTTGTTGTGTGTTCCTACCAAATTCAAATATTTGTATCGGTTTATCCTGCATCGTGGAAAGGATTGAGTGAACTCGTAAAAAAAGCAGCATAGCGGGGGCTCTATCCGTGGAAAGAGTCGAGAAAGTTCTTTATTCAAATTCCTCAAGAGGTGTTGGGGATTGGAGTAGGTGGAGTTTGACCAAATTTCTTATAACTATCGTATCCTATTTTCTAACTCTTCCCTATTTAATTTCAAAAATCACGCTTAAATACTTAACTATTTTCTAACTCTTCCCTCTAGGGTTTCCATACTGATTCAACATGACAACATAAGGACGAGCCACGTCACGCGGTGCTTCGGGTTGAGGCGCTGATCGAAGACCGGTTCGGATCACGATTCGGGTTGGCTCGTAGGTCATCGGCTGCAGATGGGCCAATGGGCCTCGGTTCGCGGGTTGGGCCGCATGTGAGTTTGGGCCTCGGGATACTAGGTTGGATTGGTTTTAGGCCTCGAGTGTAGGTTGGTTTCAGGTTGTAGAGCGGGCATCAGTCGTACATGGGTCTTCGGCTAGATCGGTCTCTAGCTGCTGGGCCGACAGTTTTGAGCCACTATAGGTGGGCTGAACCGCAGACGTGTGTTGAACTGCGAGTATCCGATTCAGGTCCGACCCGGATCCGACAGATCCTTTCTTCTTTGCCTGATTTTCTATGCGATTTTTTGACGATTTTCTCTCTCCTCTCCGCGACGTCTCCAATGTCTTTCTTCTTCTTTTTCTCTCCCTATCTCTATGTGGATCTCTCTTCTCTTCCATAAATTTTCATGGCTTGTAGGCGCCTGTGATGACGGATCTTCGAGGTTTAGAAACTCGATTCCGACCTCCTCTCTCACGAGGACAACGATAGAAACATCGAGTGGAACGCGTCCTAGACGGTCGACCTTCTCTTCCACGATGTGTTTCGAGCATTTTGATGTCGGATTTGGCAGTTTAAGGCTGTGGGATTCGTTTTTGGATCTCGCAAGAAAACTTCATTAACTTCCCTCTTTCTTCTCTTTTGCAGGTGTTATGGGAGCATGACGAGGTCGGAATGGCGTTTGGTTGGAGGTTCGACGAGTTGTGGGAGTCGGAGGAGTGATTTCATGACCCGTGGAGAATTTTTGGTGGTAGCAAGGCCCTATCTAAATTCACTGTAGTAGGGCAGATTAGATATATTTTAGTTAATATATAATTAGTTAATATCTAATTTAACATATACATGGGTTTCTTTCCTAAAGTAAACCAATTATTCATAGGTTTGATTGTATTGGCTATTCAGATTTTATTTTATTTTTATTTTTAAATTTCTTATCGTTACCGGTTCAAAATAAATGAATTGACTAAATAAGTTCATTTAAAATGAAATTAAATTGAAATTAAGACGAATTATTTATTACAAACTTTAAATTAAATGTAATTTACTTAGTCTCTTGTTATTTCATTTTTATTTTTATGGGAGGGTTGGATCATTATTTAATTTTGAACTCTTTCTTGTTTTCTTGCATTCTTTTTACCATTCGTTTTCAATAAATATTAAAAAACAAAGCAATTTGTAACCATTTAAACAAACATGTATAAATTAATTGTTTTTTTTAAAAAAAACTAATTGGTAACTATCCAATTCCTAAAATATATGATACGGTCATTGCATACTAGAACAATGTAATGCCCCTAAATTTCTACTTATCTAAAGTCTACCTTTTGTGCGGAAATAAGCGTTCAAATTTTGTCAACGATACAAGAATGCCTTGTCTTTACTTGAAAGATAAGTAGCAGGTGACTTGAGTATTTTAAGAAATACTCAGGAACTGACTCCACTATTGGAGTTACATACAAGCACATACAATCATGAGTGAGACCTATTATATCAGTCTATATTTTCTTAGGCGGCTATCTTAAACGGGTTAATTGGATGTGTATTTACTATTCTACACACGGTCCACGCGTGCGAGTATAGACCCACCAGTTGGTTTGCACACCTCATGTGCCCCTTTCTTTTTGGGCGAGCATCCTCTAGTAGTTGTTGATGTTAGACACCCATTTAGAAATAGCAATTGTCGTAGCATTATAATAGATATAATGATCGTTTTTCTGCCTCGTAGTGTATGTGTCCGTACGATTGTAATGAAGAAGGGGTATCCCCTATGCATGAACACACAATGATGCATGAGGTCCCAACATTTTCATTCATTATCATGTAAAACAAATCTCTTCCCTTATCCTTCATATCACATCATTATCATAATTTTCTATACAAATTTCAGGGTTGTGCATCATGTCGACACCTTTTATCGTGCATCATTCATGTCATGTATCGTGTCATCTCATGCCATATCATATATATATATCATATCATGAACATAACATATAACAACATGTACTATATCACCAAACGTGTTACACCATAACATTTATCATATCATTGGTACCTCACATCATAACACATATCATAACATTCACGTATCATCTCATAGCTATATTGTATTATGGACATATCATGGACTTATCATTTCATAAACATATCATAACCATATCGTTTCATATACATTTCATAGTCATATCGTTTCACAAACATATCATAGTCCTATCATTTCATAAACGTATCCTAGCCATATCGTTTTATAAACATATCATAGTCACATCGTTTAACAAACATGTCATAGTCATATCATTTCACAAACATCTCATAGTCATATCATTTCATAAACATCTCATAGTCATATCATTTCATAAGCATGTCCTAGTCATATCATATCATAGACGTCGTTTCATAAACATATCCTAATCATATTGTTTCATAACATATCACAAATATCAAGCATATAGCTTCTGCAGAACCACAGAGCACGTGTCATCATACAAAAATCAACTTTTAACCAAATCGATAGTAAAGTCATTTACTTGGTTGGTCGTAGCTGTCATTCTCCCTAAACTAGAGTATGTTTGGATTTTGTTCCCCGAAGTTGCTCCAAGTACCGTCGGTAGTTGTTTCATATTCGAACGCCCATCTCGTTTTCGTTAATAACTCACATTTCTAGCCTTAATCAACTACCACTTAGAAATAGGACATCCTTAATCAACGTCCATTCATCCCCGGGGGTCATAAACATAGGAATCCGTATGAAATAGTGTAATATGAGCCGAATAACTTGTTTTTGTGCCGTCAGAGCCACCGAGAAAAAGCCGGAGCCAAGCCGAGCCATCGAGTTGTGTGAGCCGAAGGAGTCAACATTTGCATGCGTGACACGGTGTCACTAAGGTATGGAGAGCGTGCACAGGTTGTGAACTGGGTCAAGATGTGGAGTTTGGGTCGCTCTCTCGAGTTGTTCCTGCGGCGCGCGAGTTGTGGCCGAAGGTACTGAACTCGGTTGGGCCAAAAGGTTGCAGATGGGCTTCAGGGCATGGTTTGTGGTTACTGGGCTTCGCGCTAGTCATGGGTTGAACGTTGTCTATTCTGTGTCTGCTAGACCGAGCTCTCAACTGAGCTGCGACTATTGTAGAGGTCGTTTGGGCTGCGATTCGAGACGAGCTCGCGCATTTGGGTTAAAGATCGTGGATTCGGTTCTTGTTTTGGTGTTCCAAACCTAGACCCGGTGGACCCTTCTTCTCCGCCTGAAAACCTCTAGACTTTTCGAACGCCTTCCCCTTTGCTCTACCAACCATGGGGACTCCGTCTCGTCAATTCTCCACCCCCTCCCCCCACGACGTAATACACCTTCGTATGCACATGTACATACAGATCTGTGGAGGTATAGGCACACCAACTCCCGTGGTTCAATGGCTATGAAAATACATAATGACTCTAATGAATGGACGAATTTTTTCCTGGGTATACTGGGGTCTCTCTGACTAGTTGCTACTCGCCTTTTTCTTCTTGTCGTCGCGTATTCCATGAGCTTTCCCATTCTAGTCATAAAACATTTCAATTCGTTCATATTTCTCCGCTCGCCGTTGCCACTTTTCTCTTTTAAAAATGACATGAAACAATGTCGGCGAATTCTGGTAAAAGAGAGAGAACTATCATCGAGACAACATGAAACGAGCGAAAAAAAAGGTTTCATCGGGTCTAATCCAATCTCGGGTACCCGTCTGTAACCCAATGACAGTTCAACAAAACTACATAAACTAGAAAGGGAGTCCAACACCCGACCCAATCACACAAACAAGTTCGGCCTGATAGCATGGCCCAACATTGTACCCGCACGTCCGCATTGGTTGACCCAAAGTCCGCACCTCGACCAAACCCATAAGGGTATACATTTGTCTAACGAAGTGGTAAATCAAAATAAAAATCAAAAGGCTCTTGAGATGAACTAGAAGGCAAGCATTGGAACCCTTTTGATTTTTATTTATAACTAAAACAAAGAGAGTATGAAACTCTACCCATTTAATTGGAACATTTCAAAGTAAATCTATTTCCTAATACTTAATATATATAATATATTAAATATTAATTTTAACTTTTTCATTATTTTTTCAACTAAATTGAACCTTTTAGGGTTATTATGAACTAATGAAGGGTATTTATGACCTACCGATTATGAGCTTCAATGATATAAAATTAATTAATTAAACTCTTTAATTAAAAAATTTCTGTTCATTAACTATAGGTCACTTCACTATAAATTTAGGGTTACACTCTTATGCACTGTAGGACAAGTTATGTCCATTGATATAATTATTACAAGCAACTTGATCTTTCACGAGTCGTTTATAATTCCGACTAGATCAAAAGTCCGTTTTACCCCTGTAAGTACATCTTTCACCTTAAGTACCATCGGTTCTCTAATGATCAATTTGTTTAAGATCCAATCACAAACCAAGTCCCTCTCGGACCAATGAGAGGGTAGGGCGCCATTGCTCAAGTTCCGAAATCAATACTTAAGAGAACAACTCATCTACTATTCTTATATGAAAATAAATGAATTTCATCTCATGATATTATGTTTCCAACTACCTATTTGGACAAGTCCCCAAAATGATTTGGCATATTGAATCGACTAAAAGAGTCATTCTAACTCATGCAAATTAAAGACAAGTTCTCGCCGGTAGGAGTTCATAACTCACTCAGGATTAAGATCAAGCCACATAGGATCATCATTTGAAATATTGATCTTCTCAATTAACAAATTTATAAGAGATTTCAAATATTTCTTGGTCAAGTCTTATACAAACTCATCGTATATGATACCCTCATTTACATGTCTTCACATGAATGATTTAGATCCAATCATTTGTAGCGATTACAAAGTAGGTCGTATGATAAGCGCCTACAATGCTGGAATTCGCAAAGCTAGAGGTCCTAGAATCCTTGCAAAACATTCACAGAGAAAGCTAACTTAACGGATTGATTCCAACCAAGAGCTGGTTAGAAGATGAATGACTCTTAGATCGAACTTGAAATCTATGATAGTCACTCTTAGATACCAAGACAATTCACTCCAGAATTAGCTTGATCAGAATTAATTTAATGAATCGGTTTAAACATCAAACCTAAAGAAAGGTTTGAAAAAGAATAACACCAAAAAGGTATCAAGAAAACACAAAGGTTTTGTTTGTATTCAACCATTGATTTCCAAACATAATATTACATGCTTTTAAATAGGTCCAAAAGATAACTAATAAAGTTCAACCACAAACTACAGACTATTAATAAATGCTATTAAATACAAATTGAAGAAAATAAGGCATTCATACAAACTACTAATAAATGCTATTAAATACAAATTGAAGAAAATAAGGCATTCATACAAACTACTAATAAATGTTATTAACTACAAATTGAAGAAAATAAGATATTCATACAAACTACTCATAAATGCTATTAAATACAAATGGAAGAACATAAGGCATTCATACATTATCTTAATTGGTAGTTCAACTACCAAATTCAAGTCTTCTAATTACTTTTCAATGTCAGTCACTCAATTATCTTCTTGATTTGATATGCTAATATTATAAAGATTTTTTTAGCTCAAAAGTCTTTGTTTCAACTTGTACACTAGCTAGCTTTTGAAGATGCAATGTATAGGCCTCTTGAATCTTCTTAACCTTACTTCTTATAATGGGTCCTTTGGGTACTTGCATAGGGTCAGCAGTTGAATTCATATCATCCTCCCTTTCTTTAAAAGGATTTTGTCCTCAAATCAAGGTATTCATTCCCTACATCAAATGGAGTCAAATAAGCCACATTAAAAGTTGAACTTACATTGTACTCACCTCAAGATCTAGCTTGTATGCGTTGTCATTGATCTGCTCTAGTACTTGAAAAGGACCATCTCCTCTTGGTTGAAGTTTAGACTTTCTCTGACTTGGAAACCTTTCCTTTCGTAGATGAACCCAAACCCAGTCATCTTGTTTAAAAATCAATTTCTTTCTTCCTTGGTTCTTGCGTGTGACTAGTTTTTTATTTTTGTTTTTAATTCCTTCTTTATGTATTCGTCTCTTGAAGAAGCTGCATCATTAGCAAACATATTAGGTAGCAAAGGCGATAAATCTAGAGGAGTTAAAGGATTAAATCCATACACAACCTCAAAAGGTGAACACTAAGTGGTGCTATGTATTGCTCTATTGTATGCAAATTCCACAAAAGGTAGAGTCTCTTCCCAAGACTTAAGAATTTTAGAAATTAGTTACGTAAGTAAGGCTCCTAATGTTCTATTAACAACCCCAGTTTGTCCATCGGTTTGGGGTGACATGTTGTAGAAAATAGAAGCTTAGTTCCCAACTTTCATCACAAGACCTTCCAAAAATGGCTTAAAAATTTTACATCCCTGTCATTAACAATGGATTTGGGAATACCATGCAATCTAACCACTTCCTTAAAGAATAGATTAGCTATGTTGGTAGCATCATCTGTTTTGTTACATGGAATGAAATGTGCTATCTTACTAAACCTATCAACCACCACAAAAATGCTATCATGGTGTCTTTTATTCTTTGGTAATCCTAGAACAAAATCCATGCTAATGTCAACCCATGGTTCACTAGGAACATCTAAAGATGTGTAAAGACCATGTGGTTGTGTCTTAGACTTAGCCTCCTTACATTTAAAACATTGCTTGCATACTTTGTTCACATCTTTTCTCATTTTCAACCAATAAAAATGTTCACACAACATGCTATATGTTTTAAATTCTCCAAAATGTCCCATAAGTCCTCCCCCCATCCCATGAACCTCCTTCACAAGTAACTCTCGAATAGAACATTAAGGGATACAAAGTTTACCCTTCCTAAAAAGCATATCATCGAACACAATATGATTTTGCACATGTTTCCCTTATAAACATTGCATATACACCTCATAAAATTCAGATTTTTCAACTTTGTACTATTAAATAATGTGTTTAAAACCAAGAACCTTTGTAGGGAAGAAAATAAAGCATACCTTCTTGATAATGCATCTGCGACCACATTATCCTTCCTCTTTTTGTAATGGATTACATAAGGAAATGTCTCACTGAATTCCACCCATTTAGCATGTCTTCTATTTAGCTTTGTTTGGCTTTTGAGGTGCTCCAAACTTTCATATGATCTGTATGAATAACAAACTCTTTTGGCCACAAATAATGTTGCCAAACTTGCAAAGCCCTTACAAGTGCATATAACTCTTTATCATAAGTCGGATAGTTGAGTTGTGCTCCATTAAGCTTTTCACTAAAGAAAATGATTGGCCTTTTTTCCTGCATTAAAACAGCTCCTATGCCTATCTCACTTGCATCACATTCAATTTCAAAAGATTTATCAAAGTTAGGTAAAGCAAGACAAGGTGCATTGGTTAATTTATCTTTGAGTTCATTGAATGCATTCTCTTGTTTTTCCTTCCATTCAAATTTCACATGCTTTTTAACAAGTTCATTCAATGGTGATGCTATGCTACTGAAATCCTTAATGAATCTCCTATAGAAACTAGCCAAACCATGAAAAGATCTTAACTCGGTTGCATTTGTTGGTGTTGGTCATTCTCTAATAGCTTTTACCTTTTCTTCATCAACTTGTACTTCATTCTTTCCAACTAAGAACCCTATGAAGTTGACTTGGTCTAGACAAAAACTGCACTTTTTGAAGTTGCCATAAAGCTTCTCTTCTCTAAGTTTAAACAAAATTTTCTTAACGTTCAAAATATGATCATTCAAGCTTTTTGAGTAAACAAGGATATCATCAAAGTATACAATAACAAATTTTCTAATATAGTCTCTCAAAACATGATTCATTAGCCTCATAAAAGTACTTGGTGCATTTGTAAGGCCAAACCGCATAACGAGCCACTCATAAAGCCCAAACTTTGTTTTGAAGGCCGTTTTTCACTCATCTCCCACATTCATTCGAATTTGATGATAACCACTTTTAAGATCTATTTTTGAAAATAGATTAGCACCATATAATTCATCCAACATGTCATCTAATCTAGGAATAGGGTGTCGATATTTTACCGTTATCTTGTTGATGGCTCGACAATCAACACACATCCTCCACGTGCCATCTTTCTTGGGTACCAAAATCACAGGAACCGAACAAGGACTCATGCTTTCTCTAACATATCCTTTATCCATGAGTTCTTCTACTTGTCTCTGAATCTCCTTAGCCTCGGTGGGATTGGTCCTATAGACAGCCATATTTGGAAGAGTTATCCCATGTACGAAGTCAATTTGGTGTTCAATCCCTCTTAGAGGGGGTAACCCCGTACATGCATCTTCATGTAGAAACATGTCATTGAATTCCTGCAAAAGAGACTTAAAAGCACTTGGCGAAGCATAATCAATTTTTTGTTCTATTGCTAAACACATTTCTTTGCACATAAGTACAAATTTTAGTTCTTGGGCTAACATATTCCTCATTTCTCCCTTTCTTATAACCAAACTCACATTTTCTCTCTTTTCCTCAAAATCACTTTTTTTTCTTTCTTGGTTTTCACGTGTCCTTTACCCCTCACTTTTCTCTTTTTATTTTTCACTCTTATCTCTCTCTTTTACCTTAGTTTCTTCTCTCCACTGTTGTTCTTCGTATTCTTTTATTTTCTTCTCTAATTTCCATTGGTCACAATGTACTTCATATGGAGAAAATAGAAGTAAATTAAATTTCTTCCCACACAAAGTAAAAGTATACTTGTTCATCAAACCATCAAATGTTACCTATCTATTTAAATTTCTTCCCACACAAAGTAAAAGTATACTTGTTCATCAAACCATCAAATGTTACCTATCTATCATATTGCCAAGGTCGGCCGAACAAGATGTCCCCAGCATGCATTGATACGACATCACAAAGGACCTCATCTTTATATCTTCCAAGAGTAAAAGAAATAAGAGCTTGAGAGATCACCTTAATTTCTTCTTCGTTTGTCAACCATTGAAGTTTGTATGGTTTTGGATGGGGATGAAAAGAAAGTTGAAGTCTTTTTACAAGGAAGCTGCTTACCACATTTGTGCAACTTCCACTATCAATCACCAAGCTGCATGGGTTTCCTTTGATCAAACATCTTGTGTGGAACATGTTTTCCCTTTGATCTTCAAATTTCTCTTCCTTGATTTTAACATTGAGTTCCCTTCTTGTGATAAAAAATATGGAATTACCTTCTTCAACATATCATCATCATATGCTACAATTTCTTCCACAAGCTATGANGCTTTTGGTACTAGGTCAAGAATGTAAAGGTTGACTTATTTTGGTGCAATCTTGCTTTAAGCTTGATTATAACCAATCGAACGATCAACTCTAACAAGTTAATAATAGTATCTCAAGGATCAAGAGCTTGAAAATTTTGAACAAACTTAAATAAATGATAAGAACTGAATATATATATATATATTCTGAGAGAGACCAAAAAAAATATAAATAAATGATAGAAAAAAATAACAGTAAAGATATTTCACCTCTAGAGCAGCCAAAGAACATCGACCAAATGCTCTGATACCAAATGATAAGCGCCTACAATGCTGGAATTTGTAAAGCTAGAGGTCCTTCTAGAATCCTTGCAAACATTCACAGAGAAAGTTAACTTAACGAATTGATTCCAACCAAGAGCTGGTTAGAAGATAAATGATTCTTAGATCGAACTTAGAATCTATGATAGTCACTCTTAGATGCCAAGACAATTCACTCGAGAATTAGCTTGATCAGAATTAATTCAATGAATTGGTTTAAACATCAAACCTAAAGCAAGGTTTGAAAAAGAACAACACCAAAAAGGTATCCAGAAAACACAAAGGTTTTGTTTGTATTCAACACTTGATTTCCAAACATGGAAATTATATGCCTTTAAATAGGCCAAAAGATAACCCTAACTTAATAAAGTTCAATCACAAATTATAATAAATGCTATTAATTACAAATCGAAGAAATAAATGCTATTAATTACAAATCAAAGAAAATAAGACATTCATACATTGTCTTAATTGGTAGTTCAACTACGGCAAGTTTTCTAATTACTTTCCAATGTCAACCACTCCATTATCTTCTTGATTTGATATGCTAATGCTATAAAGATTTTTGGGCTCAAAAGTCTTTGTTTCAACTTGTACACTAGCTAGCTTTTGAAGATGCAATGTATAGGTCTCTTGAATCTTCTTAACCTTGCTTCTTGTAATCGGTCCTTCGGGTACATGCAAAGGGTCAGCAGTTGAATTCATATCATCGTATCAATTGTGTCACCAGGATAAGACACCCAATCTTATCCATATACTATAGATTTTTTAGGTTATTATTTGAACACGATCCTCTTGTATGTCAACCACATACTATTCAAGATTACATTAATGACCTTGGATTTTCATACAATGGATAATAATTCAATGACAAATAAAATAATACGAATTATTGTTAAAAACTAAATAATTAATTTCGAGGCTTTAAGGCATAAATCCCAATAGCTAATGGGCTGTACGACGTGGGTCTCTCATTTTCCATGCGAAACGACTATGAGCAGTGAGTTTTGATTAGAAACCTCTAGTCCCCCATGAAGCTGTTACACCATTCACACAACTTGTAGCCGAAGGACAACTAGATGGTTCGTAAGCTATAGTGGTCTGTTAGGCTCCTAGGAGAAAGGTTAAGTCTAAATTAGGTAACTAGTCAACCTAACCACATGTCCCTAGTCTTAACATGATACTCCTTCGTTAAATAAACACACATGCTCAACGGGGGAAGGGGAGGGGAGAGGGGAGGGAGGGATAACATCCATCAAGCACCCGGAGCTTATATCACAAATTTTCATCTCCTTTCAGCATATAATTCATATAATTACAACAGAAATAAAGCATGATGACATCAAACAGATGGTTCTTACAATTCATCACATTATGCATCCAAATTTTTAAGAACCCATGTTACTTAATTTCTTATTATCGAAAAACTATCCACTCAAAGTAAATAAACTAGCATGCATGCAATTCCAATCGATTTCTACAAGTACTTTTCGTAAAAAAATTCATGCAGTGACTTACATGATTGATGCGTGTCATTTCGTTTAATGTTTTCACATGAATTGGCTGTCTAACAAGAGTGATTATCTTTAGTTAGATCCTAAATCACATAAAAATATGATTAGAGTTGAAATCAATATGACAATCGAGCAAACGAAAGTCGAACGGGCAAAAAAATGACCCTCATGCGCACTGCACTTGTTTTCACGCACTGAAAAGATATTCCATGCGTACTACGACGTGCGCATACGGATGTGCCTGAGGGAGAAGGACTCGTGTTCTGGTGCTGCCATGTGACATGCTCGGGTTGGTCAGCTGATGACAAGTGCATGGGTTTGAATCCAGATGCGCACGCTGAAAACCTGAATTTAATTACGTTGACGCGTGACACACACGGTTCAAATCGGAGCATCCTTCGAGTTGGACCAGGTCGGACATGGTTGCGGGTCAGATCGAGTGCAGAAGGCATCGCATGTCGCTGATCAAATGGAGTCGCATCGCTATACTGTATATTTGACACGTATCCCTCTCGCGTCAAAGTTGCGTCTCTCCTCTCGTCGGTTGACACGTGGCACGTTGGAGTTTTCTCTCTCCTCCTAGTAGATGAAATTTGAATTTTTCAATTAGTTTTCTTGAACTTCACATTTTTGTATATTTTGATTTAAACTCAAATCAAGTTAACTATGTCCTAATTCCAGTTTTTTTTTTTTTTTTTTTAATTTTTACTTCAACACATATCGATGTATGGATGTCGAAAGTAGGAACGTTACGCTTTCATACTGTTCTTTGAAGCACTCTCGGAACAACAATTTTTTATTAAGATTTCTTCAAATTTCTTCATGAAATTTGTGGAGAATTCTTCTTAAAAAAAAGTATCAAAATATTAGGCCTTAACTTATAATAAACCGCTTGGAGTTAACAAAAAATGGTGAAAGATTACATCATAGATCTTCTTTATTCTTGATGAAAATGAGACTCCAGTCACCTGAATCTACTCTTTCCTTCCAAGAAAAAGTATTTGCAACTAGATTGTGGCTGGACGCGACTTTCAACAGTGGTCTGGTGAGTTTTTCGACAATTATTTCTTCCTCCGCTCCCTACATTCTCTCTATCTCTCTTTGTTTTTCTCGTTTGTAGGTCCTTTGCTAGGGTTCAATTTGGACCCTTGCAATGGCTGGAGAAGCAAAATGACTTTTTTTTTTCTTTTTCTTTGGGTGCTACATTTAGCAAGTCATTTAGTTGGTGTAAAAGTTAGCTAGCTCAGGCATAGTCGTATCACATTCATTTGTGGCAGGTGGTTTCCCCCCATGTGGCCATAACAACACGCTTTGGACAAGCATGACTGACACTCTACAACCACAAACGGGTTTTAACTTGGTGCATCTATTGTATCTACATTTTATAGTGTGTCATATCATATATTTTTTTTGTATTTCAAATACATTACTTTATTTGTAAACAACATAATATATATGTACTTGTAAACGTTTTGCGATGTTTTTAATATTTAGTGTTTGGGTTACCTCAGAGTACGATGCAAGCGAGACCAAGACAGTCAATCCAGTGCTTGAGATGTACTTAGGATTAGATTTGATTTAGTTATTTTGATTAGATTTGATTTAGTCATTTGAATTAGATTTGATTTAGTCATACCAGATTTAGTCATATCGGATTTGATTCTGTAACGCTATATAATAGCCAATTTCATTCTTCAATAGATGGTGAGATTTCTCCCAATTTATCTGATGTTTCCAGTTTTCTCTCATGTTCCTAACATTGTGGTATGAGAGCCTAAGTGGACCTGAAAGAAGAAATACACAAATTGAGTGTTTGAGAGAAAAAACACGGAACAAATGGCAAGTGATTCAAGAAGCTTTGCTACAACATATGTTCCTAAATTCGATGGAGACTACGAGCATTGGAGTTTGGTCATGGAAAATCTCTTGCGTTCCAAGGAATATTGAATATTGGATTGCTATTCAATCTGGTTTCGAGGAACCAAAAAGAAACGAAGCACTCAGTGTAGCCCGCCAAAAGAAAATCAATGAAGCGAAGGCTTAAAGATCTCAGAGCAAAGAATTATCTCTTTCAATTCATTGATAGGAGTATTTTGAAAACTATCATTCAAAAGGATACTTCCAAGCAATTGTGGAATTCAATGAAACTCAAGTATCAAGANAGCCGCAGATGAAAATACTATAGAGGAAAATATTTCCTCTGTCTCTTTGGCTGAAGCAAGCTCTCCTAGCTCGAATAAGGCGAGGAATAAGAGACCACCAGTCTGAATGAGAGACTATGCAATAGGAGAAGATTTTTGTGAAGAAGATGATGAAGCAGTCTGAATGAGAGACCATGCAATAAGAGAAGTTTTTTGTAAAGAAGAGGATGAAGCACACTCGACCATGTTTATCACTACAGAACTATTAAACTTTGAAGACACATTAATTTAAAGATACATTGAAGAGTAAAGATACATTGAAGAGTGAGAAACGCATTGAGGAGTGAGAAACAAAGGCAAGCCATGGATGTGGAGTAATAAACAGAAATGGCACATGTGAATTGATGAAATTATCTTAGAAGTCTGGCTGTAAATATAAAATGATTACTATTCAGTTTAAGGGAGAGATTGTTAGGATTAGATTTGATTTAGTTATTTGGATTAGATTTGATTTAGTCATTTGAATTAGATTTGATTTAGTCATATGAATTTGATTATGTAACGCTATATAATAGCAAATTTCATTCTTCAATAGACGGTGAGATTTCTTTCAATTTATCTGTTCTTTCTCGTTTTCTGTTCTCCTGTTCCTATTCTCCTGTTGCTAACATGGACGCCCCGTGTACACCGAAGGTATGTCACTCACATTTCGTACCACACTGTAACGTTTTCCTTCGTCGCCAATGAGACCCGAGTTTTGGAAGACTTAGATATCGATGGAATTGCGTTTGTAGGTACTTACGAGGACTTGTGACGCGTGAGAGTGGAAGAAAAAGAGAGCAAAAGGCCACGAGAGTTGAAAGTCAAACTGAGGAACGATGTCGGAGAAAATTTAGGAAGAGAGAGAGACGA
Source organism: Cucurbita maxima (assembly GCF_002738345.1). Taxonomy (NCBI): domain Eukaryota; kingdom Viridiplantae; phylum Streptophyta; class Magnoliopsida; order Cucurbitales; family Cucurbitaceae; genus Cucurbita; species Cucurbita maxima. The sequence continues at coordinate 183,252 of NW_019272089.1, read as the reverse complement.
TCAGAACTTTCATGTGACTATTGGGTGAAAGAGAAGGAATCCATCAGATCTGGATCCGGGTTGGACACCCACCCCAGCGCCCTTGCATCCAAAGACAACAGTTCACACCCTGAGCCCAATCAATCTGCAGTAACTCGAAACTCTAGCCTAGTAGCCACTAAGCTCGTTTACAAACTCAAGGCCCAGACGCACAATTTGAGAAGGTGACTTGTGAGAGTGACTCGAGACCCATGCATCAACTCGATTTACGACCCGTGCGCGAATCAGCTCCTCCCACCAATGTGTTTTCTTGTCCTCAATCACAAGACTCCATCGGTGCGGCTCGACAGCTCCTCGGCTCAAATACAGCTTATCCGACTCGATTTAGCATTTTGGACATCGTTCCCTATGTTTTAGATTCTCCTAGAGTTAAATTTGACCTTATTTAAGGCAATTAAGGTTTGTATGATGTCCAATTTCTCAATTTAAGTTGAATTAAGTTAAGAAATCAGAATTTCTAAAGAAATTAGATGAACATTCTAATAGGGCGGAACACCTTGACTATACTTGGAACAACTTCGAAGGGCGAAATCAAGCATTCGAGTTTAGGGAGAATGTCAGTTAAGGCCAACCAAGTAAGTGGTCTTACTATCGGCTTAGTCGGAAGACTTGTCTTATGTATGATGACATGTGCCTATTGGTTCTTGCATATGTCATTTAGGCTTATATAATATGATGATGATGTGACTTTATACGATATGATGATGTATTATGATGATGTTTTGATGATATGATGATGTAAATTGATACGATATGATAATGTATTATGATGATATAAGATGTTTTGGGATAATATGACAATATGATGATATCTCATGTTATGATGATGTGTATGTATGACATGTTAAGTTACAATATGACGAGTTTCATGACACACAACCTAAATGATGTTATCAATGATGAAGGAAGGAATGTTTATGCATAAATGTTACCAAGAAGTAATATGAATAATTTCGTCAGTCGTTGGTGGACACAATATTTCCAGTGACTGCTGGAAATACCGCGCTCCTGTCAGACACGTTCTCACTGACCCCCACAATACGCCCAAACCTTCTTCCATCCTCCCGAATCCACCTGCAAGAGAGGAAAGAAACGAGAGAACGAAATTCAGAGAAAACATAAGAGAGAGAGAAAAACTAAACTTGTTCTCTGGAAAGCTGAAAACCCACAAATTCATAGCCCAAAACAGTCATAACTGTACATCGATCTAAGGTACGTTGCATGCCCTTTCATGCATGTCATTGTTGGGAAACGGAATCAGAATTTTAGTTTTCTTGAACGTTTCTAGATATGTGGTTTTAAGCGTTTTCAAGGTACGAAAATTTGAGGAAGAGAGGAGGGGCTAACAGAGAGATAGGGAGACAAAAAGGAAGAGAAAAGACGTCAGAAACCGTCGCAGGAAGAAGATAGAAAAGTCGTCGAAAAATTGCGTTGTTAGTCGGGTGAAGAAGAAAGGATCTGACAGATTCAGGTCGGACCCAATCTGTTACCTGAGGCCCAAGATCGAACCACAATCACAGTCCATCTACAGCGGCCCACACATGCAGTATCTCGACCCGAAAGCCTAAGACCCGCGCCTGCAACCAATGCAAACCCGAGGCCCAAATTGCGTCACAACCCAATCTGTGACCGCAACCAAGCCTGCAATCAAGACCTACTTGCAACCAACACAACCTGAGATTGCAACACGTGACTCGCACCTCGATCGAAAGTCATCTGCACACGACGTAGCCCACTCATATCGTGCCATGTGTTAACCCGTGGTAAAATTAGCCCTTCGTCTTCGTGGCTTGCCTCGACTCGGCTTGGCTTCTGCGGCTCCCTCGGCTTATATGGCTTAGGTAACCCAAATTCAACCCAATTTCTATCCTTCTGACCCTCTTGAACCTGCTTTTGGTCCTGAGTAAGGTAATTGAGGTTATTTTAATGTCGTATTTCACAAATGCCAATTAGAATTGTTATTATTTGTGAAATACTAACGAAAGATCACGATCTAATAGGAAACGAATTCCAGCGACATTTGGAATAGCTTTCGAGGAACATGAGCTAACGCTATTTAAACGAGGGAGGACGTCAACTAAGACCAACCAAGTAAGTGGCCTTACTATAAGATAGACTAGAAACTTGTATGAATTCTGATGTATGGTGTATAAGCTATGACATATGATGATGTATGATGACGTATATTAATTATGTGATTTTGTATGATGATGAGTTATGACATATGATGATGTATATGAGCTTTATGATGATGTATGATGATACTTGATGATTATGATGTATTTGATGGTGTTATGATGACGATTTATGACGATTATGATGCATGACGTTGTTACCATAATATGATGATGTTTTCCATATTATGCATGTTGTATGTGATGAATGTCATCTTGTATCATGTCGAGAAATCGGCTTAGGACACATTCCTAAAGAGCATGAATAATGATATTAAGATGAGAAATAAAGGGACCTCGGGCATGTTGTGTGTATGTAAGAATCAGGATGCTTCCCCTTTTATAATGATGAGTGTGGACGCGCACGTTATGATGATGATGGTGATCATGTTGAGCATGACATCTAAGGGTCTGCTGACCTCCAGATGTCGCTACGAAAAACTAGCTTGACGATAATGGCTCCAGGGAGTGCGAACCGCCTGGGGATCCACACTTACACGTGTGGGTCATACGTAGGGAAGTACTACACATCCAAAGTTAGTTCAGACTAGAGTTCACCCTTAGGATAAGATAGAGATAGTTCCCTAGAGCATCTTTTGCAAGTGTTTGCATTTTTGTATGGCCCCTATAGTGGGGTCACTTTCTGAATATTCTTTGAAATACTCAAGTCGTGTTTCACATCATTTTCATGGTAAAGACAAGGCGTCCATGTATTGTTGACGGCAACATTGCAAGCAGAAACCATGACACATGCATAGGATAGAAAGATATTTGAATTCCTAAACTTAGGTTAGAATAGGTTGCCTTGTATTTCATATTTTTAAATTATTTCATATCTATTTTTATTTGCAATTCATTGCTATGTGTTGAACAAGTAAGTCAATGGAAGTATTTTTCAAGGATGAAGTTGTTTTAATTTATTCGAATTTTATGCTATAAATGATATCTTTTTAAGTGTTATATTCTGCATATGAGCTTAGTAGGAGATTTTAGTAGCGACTCTAAGTAAGTAGAAATTTAGGGTCATTACATAATATGTGAAGAATGTATAGGGTTGTGTCATAGGAATGATTTAAGATGAAAATGATAGGGACCTCATGCATATTGTATGTTAATTTACATCAGTTTACTTCCCATTTTTATGATGATGAGTACGGATGCATACACTATTATGATCATGATGATGATGATGATCATGTCTTATATGATACTCGAGGGTTTGTTGTACCTTCGGATGTCCAACTACAACCAACTAGCCTGACTATGATGGGCTTAGGGGGGCGTATGAATCGCCACACTCACACTTGTGAGCCGTGTATAGGGAAGTACTGCACATCTAATTTGTATGGACTAGAGGCTACCTCTATAATGATTTTGAATGATAGGTCCGCAATCATGAGTTGCACGTGTTTGCATTCTCTTACCCCAATAGTGGGGTCATTTACGGAGTATTTCTTAAAATACTCACTCAAGCAGTGTGCTACTTTTACTTTTTAGGTGAAGGCAAAGATACCCCGCTAATGACAGCATTGCAAGTAAAGAGCATAACACATGTATAAGATAGTTGTATTTAAATCCTTAGGTTAGCCTAGGGTGTTGTCATTTTTTAATATTTTCTTTGTTTTATTTAATTTTTCTTTTGTGTTGCTTTAATGATTTTTTCTAAACAGTAAGTCCATGACATTGTTTTATGAAAATATTTTAAATTAATATTTTTGAATAAGAGATTACGTCATGTATATGGTAACAACTTTAGGTTAGTGAAAAATTGAGGTCATTATTTTCGGTACCCAATTGGTATAAATATAACTTTTTAGAACAAGGTTAGTTAAAAAAAAGAAAGATCTGGAATGAGAGAGAAAGGTTGAGAGAATAAATAATGGTCCTAACTTTTAAATTTATTAGGTCACAAATGAACCTTATCATTCGTGCCTAAATCATTATAAATTTATTTATTGATTTTAAAGAATAAAAAAGGATTATCAATAAAAAGAAAACAAATTAGAAGCCTTTTTCTTATATCCCACCAAATTTTGATTTTGGGACCTATGGTTATGAAACACACACTTTTCTAATTTATTGATAATTAAGTTTTTTTTTTTTTTTTTTTATTTGTTTTAAATTTTATAATTTTTTTTTCATCTATTTTTAATAATTAAGCTTACCATGTTTGTAGGAATCACTTAGATTTTCATGCATGCTAGAAAACTCGACCCTAGCAAATAGTGTAGTATGTCTTTTACGTAGGAATGTGGAATAAATGCGCAATTATATGCTTTTGTATGCGAAAATGGATGCGTTAGATCGTTTTTGTCTTAGTGTCATAAATGCGCAATTATATGCTTTTGTATGCGAAAATGGATGCGTTAGATCGTTTTTGTCTTAGTGTCATTTTACACTACTAGTACAAATACCATGGTGTGTTGGAGGATGAGACTTTGTGAAATCTAGGATCCGGAGGCTTGATTGATGTTATCACCCTGTTAAGTATTTGTTTGTATGCTTGCATGATTGAATATACATTAGCTCGAGGTGTTTGAATGTGTGATTCTCCCTATAGTGGATTAAGAGTAGAATGAAATTAGATTAGGGTGTATGGGATAGTTTGACTAAACTATGACCCAAGATGGAATGCCTCTAAAGGACGAGCGCTATGGATTCGTGAGAGATGAACAGAGCATGAGAAGTCATGCTCTAGACTAATCCAAACTTGGACATCAGAATCGCATTACCTGGAGATGTGAAACTTCATTAAGATTGTCAAACTGCCCTAGAGATCTAGATGATCATCATGGAAACCCCAAAAATAATAAAGGTACCACATATGTTGGTAGCAATGAGTGCGACGTCGAGGAGTCTCCACACCCCTTTTCCGCTCTAGTTTGGTACCGTTGAGGTAGGTGACAGGTCGTTTAGATTTTGTGTAACCTGAGCAAGAGAGTTTAGTTGGGCTACCCTGTGTAAAGGATCCGACCTATGGAAGGCAATGATCATACTGGAAGTCAGCAGAGCACTAGGTTATTTTGGCAATCTTGAGTATTATAGGACTCACCCTCGGATTGTCTCTCATGATTCTATTATGCTCGGTCTACTGGAAGTGTTCCATCCTAAGTCCCAGTCATTCTAGACTTAAATTGTTTCTACTACTTATTTTCTCAAGGGAGCTAATGTGTCAATCATGCATACAATCACTCATGCTCAACGGGCAGTAACATCCATCAAGCTCGAGGAGCATAGATACATAAATTCTCATCCTCCGTATAAACACGATTATGCACAAGCAATAGTAAACAGTCTATTATATCATGGACGAGTAATTTAGTTGTCATTACCAAGTGTGACTATTCTCATCCTTATTATATTCATCGCTCTAATACCATATTAAGAATGAAAAATTCTGATACCATGTTAAGTATTAGAAACAAAAGTGTAATTGAAAATCAAATAAATATAGGTGGGATCGAAAGTCAATTTTTATTAATATAGAAACAAAAGTGTAATTGAAAATCAAATAAATATAGGTGGGATCGAAAGTCAATTTTTATTAATATTCACAACGTTTAAATATAATACAAACTATAAACTAAATCCTAAAAATAATAGAAAATATTTTACCAACCAAATCCGAAAAATAAAATATATCAAATATATTATTGACCAAATCTGAAAATAAGGGAAAAAATATTACAACTATATAAAGTATATTCTAATAATATTTATTTTTCCGCTATTTCTATTGATGTATACTTTTAATTGAAATAGATTTTATGAAAGGAGAAATCTATGACATCGTTTATGAAATATTTAAATGATTTTTTTCGCACTCAACAGGTATGTCATGCATGCAATGGCAACTTTGTTTTTAATAGAAAATAGTGTCGTTACACGTGACCTCCTCAAGTGATGTCATGATCTATGCATACGACCTTTGTCTTTACCTGAAGAAATGTTTAACATGGGTTGAGTATTTAAAAATACTTATTAAGTAACCCCATTGTTGAGTAAAAAATGCAATCACATGCAACATGATTCATGGTTTGGCATGACCCAATATTTTACTACGAGTCGTGACTCAAAACGACAGTGTAAATGCAAGAAAAGTATTCATCAAACCAAATCTATTTATTTCTAAAGAGAATTTCAATACAATGATTCAAAAAGTGACCGATTTTGACAACGAAAGATATGAAAGTTTGTTTACAAAAAGGAGACTAGACTGACGTCCTGGGACATACTTTCCTCTATGACAACCTACATCTCACAAACACACCCTCTCTTGACTCGATGCTTCATGAACCTGAAAAGAAAAATGTAACAAGGATGAGTATAAAAATTATACTTAGTAAGACACCTACTTATAGGCTCTAATCTTGTTCTAGGTATAACAGATTCTCACAGGCTTATTATTGGCTCTAGGATGTCTAGTTCTAATCTTAACCACTCAAGGCTATTATGGTTCTTTGTTTTTTCATTTAAACCCTAAGAGTTCCTCCCAGGTTCATAATAGTTCTCCTCATGGGGGGCATGACCCCTCCCTTATCCCTTGCAACTAATGGGTTGTATGACTTTGGTATCATGGGTTGTATGACTTTGGTATCATGTTCCCCATGTGAAACGACAAGGTTTAGCTGGGCTTTAATGAGAAACCCCTATTCCCCCACAAAGCTATAGACATCGTTTGCCCAACTAGCAGCCTAAGGATACTCCTAAGGTGGTTCGTATGTCGTGGTGGTCTGTTAGACTCGTAGGGGAAACATTAGGTCTATACTTAGTGACTAGTCAATGGGGCGATAACATTCATCAACTCTCATTCTCCTTTCAGCATGAATTATACACATACATAAATAGGACCTCACAAGCGCTCCCTCACGTGTATTCACTCGTAAATGTAGTTCACTCGTGTTTAGCACTCAAATCTCCAATCAATGTGTCACTCCCTTACAAACTCACCCTCACAATTGAGCACACACAAATCACACTCCAAAAAACAAATTGGGATGTGAGACAAGCTATGTTATAGAGCTAAGTGCAATTCAAAGTGAATAGACAGCACACTCAACACATACACAAGGGTATTGAAAAAGCAATCTGAATAACGACAAAGAAACGAATTAAAGAAAGAAAATGATTAAGAACTAATTTAGACGTAGTAACATATTAGAGTTACATATAATAATCATGAGAAAAAAAAAGAAAGACATTTAACATCAATATGCTTTCTTTCTTTCAATGGTTTTTTTTTTTTTCTTTCTTTCTTTCTTTTACCTTTCTTTTGTAGCATGGAAAATCCAGACAACAATACTGACATTACTGATGCACGATTGAGAGAAGCCCAACAACGAACCATGAAAAGACTAATTCGAGGAATAGAAGAGTTGA
>NW_019272089.1:148455-173945 GCF_002738345.1 Cucurbita maxima | reverse complement strand
GCATCTCGGGTAACATTTCTCTGTTTCTATTTATCTGATACGCCACAGTTTCTACACGTGTAATATAGTCAGATACATTTTCTGACTCTTTCATCTTCATGCTCTCCAACTCGCCACGCAGAGTCTGGAAACCCATCTGCTTGACTCGGTCAGTTCCTTTGAACACCTTTTCTAGAGTGTCCCACGCTTCTTTTGAAGTAGTTGCCCTTGCAATCTTCTCAAAGCCCGACTCATCAACCCGGAACAACATGTATAAAGCTGTCTTATCCTTTGACCGTAATTCTTTTAGCACCTTGTTTTGCGCCGCCGTATAAACCGTGATTTCCTTCGGTTCTTCGAAACCTTCTTCGACCACCTCCCATGCGTCTTGCGAACCAAGAAGAGCTTTCATTTGGATGCTTCAATTCTCGTAGTTCATCTTCGTCAATCATGGTAGCAGCATTTGTCCCATCATGTTCGCCATCTGCTCTGATACCAATTTGTAGAATTAAAAAGTGCTCCGATACCAACTTGTAGAAAATAGACGCTCGCTCTGAAACTAACTCATTTAGATTGTTGGGTTTTATGTTCTAAAACTCATAGTTTGTAAACAAAGACATATTCTATTTTCAATAAAGTTATTATTGATGTTTATTCAATAAAGATTGTTATTGAATAAAGTGAACTTTATGATCATTAATATAAATTCAATAAACTAAGAACACTCATGATTACTTGAACTATATGTAAGACATAAAAGTGGATCAAGTTCAAGTATATAATCAAAATGATCTATAGTATAAGGATAAGGCTGAGTACCTTATTCTTGGGACACTATGGATGCAGCCCACTTTTGTATATGATATAAACAATGTGATCACTAAATTGTACATGTGGAGACATGTGAGTAGGGAAGTCCTATGCAATGAGTATTGCATAAGATCGGACCATGAAGAGAATCACTCTCTCTTTATAATGTCGTTTACTTTTGAGACTGATTTTTTTTTTATTCGATGACCTAGGTAACTCGATCTTAATCCTGAGCTAACCATGAACTCCTGTTCATTCGGAATTATCCTTAGATTTTTATGGGTGAGAGTGGCTCGAGTTCGCCGACTCAATAGGCCTCTCATTTTAGGGGTAAGACTGGGTGAATAGCTGGGGACGTGGGGTGCAAGATGGAATTCGCTCCTACCCACTTTTAGGGATAAAAGAGAGGTAGTTCCCTTAAGTACTGACTTCAGGTCTTGAACAAGGGGCCCCACCCACTCATTGGCCTGAGAGGGATTCGGTTTACTAGTTGGACCACAAACCAATTGTTCATAAGAGGATCAGTGGGACATAAGGAACAAGAAGTAACTTCAGGGGTAAAACGGCTAATTGACCCAGCTCTAGTTACAAACAATCTGTGAAGGATCGACTTACTGATCATGGTTATATCAAATGGACAGAAATATATCTATAGTGATGGGAGTGCAACTACTAGGCTATAGTGGAGTGTTCTAGTAGTTAACGAATGTTGGTTAACAAGGTTAATGAGTTTAACCAGTTAATCTTGGATCGTTGGAGCCCATGATCTATAGGTCCATTAGGTCCCTCTGCTAGCTCATATCGGACTAAACTATAGAACAGTGTGACGAGTGGGTTCGAAGTGTTCGAATTCAAATTAGGGAATATGCGCTACATATATACAATATATTTAACTGCATTTTTGTTTTATTTACGAATTAAACATAAAGAGAGAATTTGAGATATTTAAATAAGATTTAAATATCTTAATCAATTATGTGTCGGTATTGATTGAGATTGACATTTGAATTAATATTAAACAATAATTAAATAGTTTAATTAATTATTTAATGTTACTTTAATTTGAAATTAATTATTAAAATTAATTGTCGAATTAAAATGAAGAAAGTCAAACGGTTGGCTTCATTTAATGGAAAAATCCATGTTAGTAGAATTTTGAGGTGTCAAAATTTGGTTTAACCAAACTTGCATGCTTGCCAAATAAACCCCACAAGTTTGAGTGGAATCTTGAGTGTCAAAACTTGCATGCTTGCCAAATAAACCCCACAAGTTTGAGTGGAATCTTGAGTGTCAAAATTTGGTTAACTCAAGCATGCATGCTTGTCCCATAATCCCAAACATTTGAGTGGAATTTTGAGTGTCAAAATTTGGTGATCTCAAATTTGCATGAACATGCAAACATGACTCTTTAAATAGAGTGATCATGGTACATGGAAGGTCTCTTCCTTGAAAAAGACCTTGAAAAAATTCTCACAAGCTCTCTCTTCATATATACTAAATCCCTTCCAAGTTTAGTCACTCACCGGATTCGACAATCCCGTTCTAAGGTCGGAGGATAGTGGAGAAGACACTAGTGGTGCTTCGAAACCGGTTCGTGAGGAAAAAGGAATTTGAACTACAAAAAGTTAGTATTCAAATTCATTAAGTTTTAATACTTATGAATATGCTAGTTATTTACTATAATTAATGTTCTAAAAGTGCCTAAGATCCAAATTGCTTCCGCATATGTTATATTAACACCATCATAGATAACTCTCACGAAACTGTAAAGGGGGTGTCGAGAGAGGAGAGACAAGGAAACAAATTATTCTCAAAAGCCTTTTTCTATTAGGCACTGCACTTCAACTCAAACAAGTTTTCTGTTTTTCTTCTTTTGCTTGTGCTCTTCTACAACGATAAGTAAAGCCTTTTTATAAGTTTTCCTATCGGTAAAATTGGCATAACTACCCCATGATTTTTCTCACCTATAAGCCATTCTTTCTTAAATTACCTATGACTTTCGACTCAATTTAAAAACAAAATTCATAACTATTCTCTTTTTTTTTCTCTCTCTCATTTAAGTTTATTTCCAACCGGTCCTAGGCTATCTGTGAGGACATTTTTTGTTCTTTGTTCCATTCCCTCTTGCACTCTCTCTTTGTTTTTTTTCTTTGTTGCAGGTAATCTTTCATGGCCTCCCGAGACCCCTGTTAAGGGCTAAGGGGCAAAATGCCCCTTTGCCCCTCTATTGACTTTGACCGATTTGTTTTAAGCGTTACATGGTGGGACTCACTTTTCGTGACTATTTTTTTGACTCTACTTTCTTTTTTTGGGTCGGGTTGGTTACACGGTACTTCTCTACACAAGGTTACTACATGCACACATAAACCCACTAGACGGGCTCTATATGTACTCCCCTAGGCTTCATTACGAGCTAGTTTACGCTTGCACTAATGAAAACTAATGGAAGAAAGAAGTGCATATCATATCATGGTGTACGTGTCTATACAAAAATATATTGGAGAAGTATCTCATACTCATGATATACCATAAAGTCTCGCATTTAAAATCATTATACATGCTTAGGATGCACATCATTCTTACATACTTTTCATGACATTAACTTTCCAATAAATCATACATATATGTAAATGGAATATCATTAATTCTTAAAATATATGGTTCCTCAAGTATCTCATAGAACATTACATAGTCATAGTATCATAACATAACTTGATCAATAATCTACTAAGTACATGTATCACATAAAGTTCCTAAATATATCATAATACTTTTTCTTTTCTATTGTAAAGGGCACATGCGGCTGAAAAAATCGTTGAAAACAACATTTATCTATGTTCTTTGATTTTCATTGATGTTCAGAAGTGTTTAAATAGAATACAAACTACAAACTAAATCCGAAAAATAAGAGAAAATATTATACTAACGAAATCTTGAAAATAATGAATTTCGAAAAATATTATACTAGCAAAACTTTAAACATTGGTTTGCTTCTTATACTTTCGAGAAATAATGAATTTGTCAGAGTTCATTGAATTTACCAATAACATGCGAACCCTAGAAATAGACCGTATTTGATTGATTAACTTTTTAGACTTTCAAAAATTATTGAATTTCTCATAAAGATGCGAAATTTAACGTTGAGTAAATCATATCTGGTACCGCGTGGAGCACTTGACAAATATTGGAATTCATTACTATCAAACATTGAGATGTTGGAGAAATAATTTTTTGAACCATCAAAGGTAAGAAACCATTATTATAATAAATGATTTTGAACAATCAAAGGTAAGAAACCATTATTATAATAAATGATTTCGAATCGAAATGTAATTTATATTTTGTTTCAGCAAAATACTTCAACTCGGGTTCGATCAAGGTTTCATACGAACTTGGGAATACTATTTTGATTACTGCGCTGCTGGGTTTAAATCACAAACCCTTAAAGATTATCAGGTAATCATAATTTTATGCAATGTTAAGAATTGTAACAACATTAGTTTTCTCGAGATCTAAAGTCGCTACTGTACGCATGATGTAACTTTTTAAGTATAAATAATGTTATAAACTTAGAAATATTAGATAAAAGAAAGTAGATATCAAAAACGACAATGCCATATAGTATCTTAATGTCTAAAAATTTAAATACAGGTGCCGTATGCAAGTGTTATATAACAGACTAAATATATAATTGAAGTCAATATTTAAATTAAGATTTATAAACTAAGATTTATAAACTTTATTGCAGATTGTGTTTTCCAGGGCGGGAAATGTTGCAACTTTCAACCATCCCTATGAAGAAATAGCTTCACACTCTTCTATGTATAACTTATAATATTATAATCATAATAATGAAAAACTATTGGATAATAATACCATTCAATACGAAAATGTCAAAACAATTTTATTAAAGAAATATAGATAATTTGAAGTATGAATTGGATCACTTTTCACCTCAACTCTTGAGTAAATCATTTATGTATGAACTGTTAGACGAACATTTGTGAAAAACACAATTTATGAGAAATTGCTTACTTGAATCGTCCAAACCAGTAATAAAAAAAATTATGGGGTTTTCTATGGTAAAAATTATGTTTTTTAACAAATGTTCGAGGTTTATATCTTGAGCTACTCTACACGAAAAGATATGAAATCAGTCACTACTTCCTCCTTACATCCTCCTTACCGTACTATATTTAAGTTTCATGAAGAATTTAAGTTGATTTGAGGTCTAGATAGAGTTGTACAAGGGAAAAACTAGATGTAGATAGTAAGAAAAATAATTATTTTCAGCCACCGAAGGAAGAAGATGAATTCCTAAAGTCAATGGTCAAACTTTGACAATAAAAGTAAAAGGTAGCTGCATTTTGAGTTTTCTACTTATTATTAGATCTGTTCTAGACGGTTCTGATTAATTTATTTATAGTTCTTAAAATTAGGCATATCAAGAGTCCTGTAAAAGAAAATTTAGAGCAATTTGGGTACCAAAAGCTCAAGACCAAGGCCCTAAACACCAACTAAGAAAGGTAATCTAAGATTTTAAGATGTTGGGATTAAGTTTAAAACCTAAATAAAGTTCGGGATATAAGTTAAGTCGGAAGGGAAATGACTAAAATGCCTTTAATGGTTAACCCTGAGATTTATGCATGTAAATGACTCCGAAGTGGTACAATTTGTGATCACTCTAGGGCCTCAAATGTTATCAAGCATCAAGGTCAGAGTGTGTTATAAGTTTCATGTTACGCTTAGAGTCAGCCCTTGATTTTTAATTAACCAAAAGACCGTGCTAACTCAAGATGAGCTTAAGGTTAGCACTTAATTTTTAAGTAATCATGCTATCTCGGAATAAACTTCAAGATAGCCCTTAGTTTGTTAAGTAACCAAGAGGCTACTTTGACTCAATATTGGCTCAAAGCTAACACCTTATTTTTAATTAGTCAAGAGGCTACCCTGAAATCATGATTCAAATAAGCTTTAGGTCGCTTTTAATTTTTAAGTAATCGATATGTTACTTTTAGGTCATGAACCAAGATAAGTTACGACACTCATGTCTTGCCCTAAAAGTAGTATTGAAAATTAATTCATATATTTCCTCCAAAAAAAAAATAACAAATTATGAAAGAAATTAAGCACAATTCAAAAACAAAAAATAAAAAAACTAAATTGTTATCCAATGCATTTGTAAAAGGTTTTCCTTCCAAATTTGTAAAATGCTTCGGTTAGGGAGAATTTTTCAGCCTCACATAAGAATTTTTCATTTTTCTCCCCAACCAATGTGGGATCACACACAATGTGACTTAAGCTGTTTTGTTTAATCGAATATATTTTAAAAGGTATCTACTAGCAAATATTGTCCTCTTCACACTTTCCCTTTCGAGCTTCCCCTCAAGATTGGGTTGGGTTTTCCCTTTGAAGATATTGTCCTCTTCACACTTTCCCTTTCGAGCTTCCCCTCAAGATTGGGTTGGGTTTTCCCTTTGAAGATATTGTCCTCTTCACACTTTCCCTTTCGAGCTTCCCCTCAAGATTGGGTTGGGTTTTCCCTTTGAGGCTTCCCCTGAAGATTTTTAAAAAGCATTTGTTAGGGAGAAGTTTTCACACCCCTTTTAGGCTTCCGTTTTCACACCCTTATAAAAAATCGATGTGGGATCCCACACAATGTGACCAAAGCTGCTTTGTTCAATAGAATATATTTTAAAACACTTCTACTAATAGAAATGGTCGATTTTAGGGTTTTCCTCTCGATTTCCCCTCAAGATTTTTAATACACTTATGCTAGAGAGAGGTTCTCACACCTTTATATAAAATGTTTCGTTTTTCTCCTCAACCGATGTGGGATCTCACACAACGTGACCTAAATTGAACAAGGGCGATCATTAACCATCTTAATTAGGAATTAATTAAGCTCACCAAAATAAGGTTAAGAAGACCTTCTTTATCCATTAATGAAAAATCTCCATTAATATATGCATCTGCAAGCCTCAGCTTCTCTCATAACTTGCCAAAATTATTTATATTTGATCTTTTTTTCCAAAATTTTTTTAATAAAATTAAAAAAATAATAATAATTAAAAAACCTTCCAATAAAACTGAGGGTGGTGAACTTTTAAAACAACCATTTGGAAGTTGTTTACTTATATTTCCCTCGAAGGTAAATATTTCTCCTCCATCTTCAATTATATTGTCATTGACTTTATTATAAGCAATATAAATTCTCATTAAAAACAAACACATGAATATTGTATCGTGTTCGCTCACGTTGACGATTCGGTCGATATGTATCGACTAAGAAATCTTGTAACGAAAAGGCGTGCTCCTTTTTCTGGTAGAGACAAAACATTACGTGCTGTCATAATACGTGCCTCCATTCAAGGTTTGTGTGTTATTAAACTTTCATCAAATCATTCAAAATCTACCAAAGAATATTAAGGAATAGATTGGCACCATTTGTAAACAAAAAATTAAAATTACATTCTTGAGTCAAATCAATGTTTTTATTTTTTCGTTTTTTGTTTTTAGACGTTGACTCGATCGTCATAGTTCAAGTTTCACCTTTCTATAAAAAATGTTTATGAAATTGTAAGTAAATGATCTTTGAAACATTACCAAAAGCTTTTATTTCTCAAAAATTAAAATTGAAAAGCGAAAAAAACCATTAATATGAATATTATAGAATGACTCTAAATATGTTAAGGAAATGAAGATTTGAGGACAAAAATAGAATAATAGTCATGTTTGAAAGCAAGAAGGGTTACCTTAATATGATCCACAAAATCAAAGTTCTCTTCTCTCCTCTTTCAATGCTATCAAACTCATTTATAGCTTTCAAGAGGTTCCACAATAAATACAACTATACACTAATAAATGTAAGAGAGAAACTACGGCATCTAATCAAAGTCCGACCTAGAGCTAAGAGGACATGAATTTATATAAGGTTAGAAGTTTCGTGTGAGAGATCTCATATCGATTGGAAAGAGAAATGACTATCAGTGAGGATGTTGGACCACGAAGAAGGGCGGATTGTGAGATCTCACATCGGTTGGAGAGATAAACGAAGTATTTTCTATAAGGGTGTGAAAATCTATCCCCAACAGACTCATTATAAAAACCTTGGAGAGAAACTTGAAAGTGAATAACCAAAAAGTACAGTGTCTACTAGTAATGTGCTTGGGTTGTTACAGTTGGTATCAAAGCGAGACAGCGGTATGCCAGTGAGGATGCTAAGCCCCAAAAGGGAGTGGAAACCAGGCAATGTGCCATCGGGGATGTTGGGCCTCGAAGGGGGGTGAACATCGGACAATGTGCCATCGAAGACATTGGACCATAAAGGAGGTGGATCGTGAGAAATCTCACATCGATTGGAGAGAGAAATGAGTGCCACCAAGGATGCTAGGAGAGGGGAACAAAACATTATTTACCTCAAGCTAGCAGTAGACTTGGGTTGTTACATTTCGCCTATGAAATTCTATATCAGTATCGAGATATAGTCTTTATTCTCAATTTTTTGTCTAATAAATTTTTAAAATTTCAACTTTATATCCTATGTGTCTCTTATTTATTCAAAAAAAAAATTAGAAATTTATGGTTATATTAAACCTAAAATTTATTTATAAAAATTTATATAATTATAAACATAAATATATAGACGAAGGATGAAACTTATATATAAATTTAAGTTTTTAAAAACGGGATTATTAGTTGTTTGTTAGATTATCTTTAATTAAATTACTATCCCAATTTAATAATTTAGTTTATGGAAATTATGAGCAACTTTCTTAGCATTAATTTATGTTTGGTTCAAAATAGAGGAACTGGCTGAGTAACTTCATTTAAATTTCAACTAAATTGAAATTATGACGAACTATTTATAATAATTATTTATTACAAACTTTAAGTTTAAATCTAATTTGCTTGATCTTCGAGGTCTGCTGATACATCATCTAATTTGTATAACGTCCCTAAATTTCTACTTATCTAAAGTCGTTACCATCATTATAATGTAATCTTTTTGTGTGAAAATAAGCGTTTAAACTTCGTCATAAAACATAAACTTTATCTTAAAACATTTTCATGGACTTACGTGTTCGAAAACATCTTTAATACGACTCATCGAAATAATAAATGAATTAAATAAACATTAAAATTTAAAACATCCTATCCTAAGTCTAAGAAAATAAATGTAACTATTTTATACATGTGTCATAATCTTAAATGGGATGGATGTTCTAATAGGAAATAACTCTCGATGATATTTTGAGTAACTTTTGGGGATGGTATTCAAACGTACTCGAGTTCAGGAAAAATGCTGGCGAAAGTTAACCAAGTAAATGGTCTTACTATCGGCTTGATCGAAAAACTTGCCTTGTATACGACGAAACGTGCCCTGTGGCCCTTTGTCATTTATGCTTTATATTATATGATGATGTGACTATGTTATATGATGATGAAACTATATTATACGATGATGTATTGTGATGTTGTATGATATTATACGATGATGTTATATGATGATGACATGATGGCAATGATGTATGATAACATGACAATGTAGATGTCTGATGATGAGATGATTTAATATGATACTATTTCATATTAAGATGATGTGCAGGTATTAAATGTCATGATGCATTATGACAATGAATTGTTTTCTAAGACACAACCCTAATTAATGTTAATGATGATGAGCGTATGAAAGCCAATGCATGCATGTTACCAGGATAATGTGTGAACGATGTATAGGGTTGTGACACAAAGGTCATTTAAAAATGAAAACTATAGGGACCTCAGACATTTTGTGTGTACATAAACATCGGGTTATTTCTCCATTTATGATGATGAGTATAGACATGTACACTATGAAGAAGATCATCATCATGCCTCGCATGACTCGGGAGTCTACTGACCTTCAGATGTCGTTACAGACAACTAGCTCGACTATGATGGGTCAAAGGGGGTGCGAACTGCCTAGGGATCCATGCTCGCACAGGTGGATCATGATTAGGAACCTATAGTTAAAACCATCATAGGGGTGGCCTCCAGTCTAGACAAAATTGTATGTATAGTCATACATACCTATACATACAATTTTGTCTAAACTGGAGGCCACATCTATGATGATTTTAACTATAGGTCCCTAATCATGAGTTGTATGTGCTTGCATTCCCAGACCCCAATACTGGGGTCACTTACTGAGTGTTTCTTAAAATACTCAATTGTGTGCTACTTCTATTTCAGGTAAAGGCAAGACACCCATATACGATTGATGACCGTATCACAAGTAAAGACCATAACATGTGCATAATATAGTGGTATTTCATTTTTTTAGACTTAGATTACTATAGGGTGTTTTTACTTTTAATGTTGTAGTTGTTTTATTCGATATTTCCTTATGTTGTTTTAAAGGTTGTTTTGAACATATAAATCAATGAGTGTTTTATGATAAAGTTTTAAATGTTTAATTTCACATAAGAGCATAGGTTATGATAATGGTAGTGGCTTTAGGTTAGTAGAATCTAGGGTCGTTACACGAACTGACACTCTAAAACAACCCTCTATATGACCATGCTGCTTCTGAATGCTCCCCCACGTCGACAAGTAGCCCGCAAATACCTGAAAAAGAAATGAAAAATGGGTGAGTATTAGTAAGTAGTTTACTTGTAGGTTCTCATCGAATCTATAACTTAGTAGGTAACCATGAGCTTTACTTTGACTCTAAGAATTTCGAGCAGTCTCTTATGCTATCTGAGCATCTTTGCAACCTTTATATTCTTGACTACGCAATGGGAGTCTAACATCTTGGATGGAGGCGCTGCCTCTTAAAATGCTACTAGGACAACATGGTGTCTATTATATCAAAAAATCATCCATAGAAGATTTCCTAACCATCCTCTCATAAGAACATAAAGTCACCTAAGGTTGAGGCAAAGTAACACCTAAGATTGGGGAAAGCGACCCCGTAATTGCTATAGGGTTAATCTATGCGGTCTCGCTCTCCCCTCTTAGCAACAGGATTACATTCAAGTGATCTTGTTTAGGAAACCCTTGACCATGTATGGGCACGCACTACCCTAATCGACCTAAGTCCTACCATGCCCTCACATTGCTAAAAGCACTATATTTATTTTAGTAAAATGATTCACGTATTTTAAGAAATACAGAGCATAGAGTGCACTCTAGGAGTGACTTATAATCTCTTTTCGATTTGTGTTAATAAAGAGTGCAAGTATTTCTCACGTAGAGTTGTGTTCATCTGTGTGTGTATATATATATTATATATATTAGGAGGAGGTTATTAGCATTAATTTATGTTAGGTCCAAAATAAATGAATTGATTGAATAACTTCATTTAAATTAAATTAAAATTGTGACAAACAATTTATAATTGTATTGAATACGGAGCTTTAAGCTTAAATCTAATTTGTTCTTTCTTATTCGTATGCCACGGTTTGGATGATTATTTAATTTTGAAGACTTTCTTGTTTTCTTACCTTCTTTGAAAAACTAAATGGTTATTACTTCATTGATTCCACGTGTGAAATAGTCCAGTGATTATTACTTTCTCTTTTAAAATTACTTCCACTATTCAATAATGAGAGATGAAATGGAAAAAGAGAGGGGAAGGGGGAGTAATGCAAAAAAAATTAAATTGGGAGATCGGGTAGACTATTTGTAGGCTCTTAACCGTGTCCTTAGGGTTTGATAGGTACCACACTCTTTCTTGTCATGTTCTTGTACTTAACCTGAGAACTTAGGCTCTTGTGTTTTGAGTTCTTATCATGGTCTTGTCCAAAGACGATTGTATTGGGTTTTGCGTTTTTAACTTATTTATGTCCCAAGAGTCTTAGCTTTGAAGTTTTAAGTTCTGGGTTGAGAACTTGGATCTTCATTCATATACTTAGTTCTTATTTTTGGCTCTTAACTTTAGCTTTGTTCTATTCTTGTTCGGTTCCCAAAGACACTCCCTATAGGATTTACGGTACAAGACATGAACCTGACAACCTATATCCAATTCTTCATGCGTTCTAAGCGATATAGTCTGAAGGGCTTCATGCGCTCTCTACGATATATTCTGAAAACCTATGGCGCCTATGACTTTATATGTTTAAGCTGCATGGTCTGAACACCTACACCCAAGTCTTTATACTTTTCAAGTGGTGTAGTGCGACACCTGCATCTAAGACTTCTTATTCAAACTTCAAATATATTTTTATTCACGTATCAAATATAATATTTTTCTCTTTTAATATATTTAGGATATTAAATATTAATTTGAACCATATATTTATATTTAACCTAAATAATATATTAAATGTTAATTTAAAATTTTTAAATTAAATATATTTTTTTCTATTTATTTAATATATTAAATATTAATTTTAATGGTTCAAATTTTTATTTTAATTTAATGGAACTTTAAGTATTACTATGAAAAAGTACAATCTTATAGACCCATAAATTATGAGCTCCGTTTTTTATGAATTTTATGGGATATGGATTTTATGGATTCACAAAATTGTTCATAATTACCACTCGGTCAAAAGTCCATTTTACCATTGTAATTACATGTTTCACCTTACCTTTAAGTTCACTCGTTCTCTAATGAACAAATTGCTTATGATCTAATCATAAACCAAATCCCTCTCTAGCTAATGAGAGAATGACTCCATTGTTCTATAGATAGAATATGATTGTTCTTTCTTAGTTTCTTATAATAATGCATTTCAAATCGAAATGCGAAAGCTTATGTTATTCTCTATCTCTTAAATAGTGTGTGAAACCGGAGCATATTTTTTTTCCTGTGGATTTATGAATTATAAACAGGAAGGTCCCGTGTTTTTGTTATTAATGGAATTCAGTTAATGGTATTGAGTGTCTTAAAAGACCTATTTATGGGGTTCAAATTTAGAGTAAAATAAAAAATAATAATAATAAATAGGTAGGAGCAATCGTTCAATCTAGATCGGTTTGATTTTGGTCTTATTACAAGTTAGTGTAGCACCTCCGAAACTAGTCCAGCCCCCGTATGAGCTTTTCTTTTTTCCTTTTTTTTTATTTTTTTTATGCATCTACGGTATATAATTGAGGTCATTCAAGAGTTATGTGATAACAAAGGGAGTGGTGAGTATTTTTATACTCACCACTTTTGCCTTGCATAAGAATGGCTGTGACATCCTTCCCCACTCAATTAGTTGACGTCTCTGTCAACCGACTCTTCGTGAACTCAGTGATATAGGTTAAGGTTGACTTCAGGTCTCTCGACGTGCTTTCAGCTGATCTCAGCACTGAGGAGTCTCGTTTAATCTGCAAGGAACTATTGAAAACTACTTCTCGGTTTGTTGACTCATGGTATCTTCTTTGTCCAAGTCTCTCATACTTTTTTTGCTTGAAAATTCATCTTCTTTTCGTGAGTTCGTGTCGCTTCTTTCTCCTTGACGTCTTCTTGGTCGAGATAGAAACGTTTCAAGTTACCAATGTGGATAAAAGGGCTAGTCCGCATCCATGAGAACAATTAGATCCTATATGATGTCTTCTCGACCTTGTGGATAACTTCGACTTTTCCATAGTATTTTTGCACCAGCCTTTGATTCTAGTTTTGAACTTGGAGTTGATTTGTCCTCAATTTGATTAAAACTTTATCTCTGTCTTGAAATTCTCGTGGTCGACTCTTTTGGCCGGCTCTTTACATCATACACTTGGATGATATTTCTACATGAACATGTGTCTCCCTCCTTCGGCGGAGGTGTTGGCTTGGTGTTTCTCCCCAACACTTGAGTGATCACTAACAGCGGTCTTTGGGGTCTAATGGACCCGACTGTTAGCAAGTCATTTAGCTACTTGTAAAAGTTAGCTAGCTCAAGCATAGTCGTATGACATTCAATTGTGGTAGGCGATCTCGCTCCCATTATAACATTAATCTCATGACTTATATGTCCAGGTGAAGATAAATACTTTGTCTGATTTTTTTGTCTCACGTCGCAATATTTATGTATCGAACGCGAGGCTTTTGTTTTGGTTGGCTCACTCGAGCTTTCCTCTTCAAATATAGTACAGACAACGAGCATAGGTTCATCAAGGCTAAGATCCTTTCTCAACTATAGTGTCAATATCCTTTTCACCCCTCCTAGCTAATGGGCGTTTGCCTAGATAATCGTCGGGTTGGACCTCATTGCTACTAAGCATTTTTCTAAGGGCATGGGAAAAACTTTGTGTTCTAGCAAGAAATCCATCCCTAAGACGATGTTGAAGTCGTCCATCTTGACTTCACAAAGTTAGTTCGTCCAGTCCAAGTCTCCAGCTTAATCGGAGACCATCAGGTAAAGCTGCTGAATTGACGACCTTCATCTTTCCTGTGTCTCGATGTCAAAGGATAATCATATACTTTTCTTCAGTCTCCGTCATGAATTTGTGAGCGGTTCAAGAGTCGACAATATTTTTTCTGGCCACTATGTGATTAACCCAAACATCAACATACATTAGACCGTGTTCCATTTGCTCTTATGTCTTTTCCATTTTCTTTTAGAGAGTAAACGAGTAATTTAGTATCTCAAGTTAGGGTGTTCAACTCTCAGTTAACTGTATTTTTGTTTCTAGTTTTTCTTTGCATGTGAAACAAGACGAAAAGACTAGGCTTTAACTAGGATTGTTTGAGGTTTCCACCACAAAGACCTACCTCTTTGTTGGGAGGACTTGTATTCCTCTTCTCTTCCATCGAGTCTATCATTTCTCCCACCTTTGGGAGAGTTGAGTTGGTAATTCTCATTTCCATCACTTGCATACGTCTAGTTTCGTCTTATCTCTTAGGGTTGTTTGATACTCAAATCAAATAGTCATTCAAAGGTAGCATAGGCCGTGAAAAGGTCTTGACTCTTTGTTCGTAGAGTTTGATTTTTGGCCATGGCTTCAGGCCCTCAACAAAACTGAAGATCATGTTTGTCTCGGACATATCACGAATATCTAACATAAGTCAGAAAACTATTTAACGTAGTCTTGGATACTGCCAGTATGCCACAACTCTCTTAATATCCTTCTTGCAATTATCTCAGCATTCTCTAGGAAGAACTGAGAGTAGAGTTCTTGTGTCAAGCTATCCTGAGTGTCCATAGTACATCGACCATCTTGAATGTCCATGTACTTTGACCTCAAGCACAACTTTGCATCGTGGCTAGATGCATTATTGCCTACGTGACCTTCACTTCTTCTGCCACGATATTTGTGGCTCGAAAGTACTGTTCGAGGTCAAAGATAATGTTCTTTAGAGCCTTGGCATCTTGAACCCCATAGAAGGGCTTGGGCTCTAGGACCTTTATCTTATTAAATTGTACTACACCCCTAGTTGGGGTTTGGTTCCCCACCACTCTCATGGTGAGGTTTAATCTGGCGATTTGATCCCCCACTTCAATACTACCAGTCCAACGGCTAATCTCACATCTTCATAAAATTATGAGACCATCTAAACGATCGCTTGTTGGAAATTTTCTAAGCGCTTGATGTGTTCTTCTAGGGGCTCGACCCTAGTCATTAATTCAAGGACAAGTATTGCCTCAAGGCGGCCAGCCATCTCATTGATTCTGTCGACTTTAGCTCCAATCTCATTCATGCGAGATTCCAAAAGCCTTATTCCATTGGGAACTTCACTCATGCAGAGTAACTGTTCTTCAATTTCAGTTAATCGGTCGGCCTGGGACTTATCCAATTGTTTTGCAATAGACATGATTGTGTACTACTTTTCAAGATGTCGACTCGGCTCTAATACTACTTGACACAATCACACTCATGCGACAACAAGAAAGCGATTGTTCGATACTTGTTCTAACCTGCCGAACAAGTTAGTTGTAAAAAATTTAGACTTTGCGGACAACGTCGGCATATGCTCGAGCCTCTGGTCATGTTTGCGAGAAATATTTTAGAAAATGTGAACGAGGAAATAAATTTGAAAAAAATTGAAAGAATTGAAGAAAGCAACGTGATATGGCTATAAGCAAAGGAAGAAACATCACGACTTAAATAGCATATAATTAAGGGGAGAAAGAATTGACAACTAATCGCATCTCCCTATAGTATATTCGTGGCAGATGTAGACATGATTTTGGTGACTAGTCATACTTCTCGTATTGGCACAACATGAAATAGTAAAGGTTTGTCTAGGATGAAAGCATATAAAATGGATTTAGAACGGGAATGTGTCCATAGTCAACACGTCTTGGACAACCATGACCATGACCATGACACTCTACCGCCACAAACAGGTGTCAACTTGGTGCGTCTATTGTATCTACATTTGATAGAGTGTCATATATCATGTACTTTTTTTGTTTTACAATGTTTTTAATATATAGTGTTTGTATTTTAAATCATGTGAAATTTTATTGTAATTTTTATTATTTCAATCATACATAGACGGTTAATTTAAACCTTGTTTTGGAAGCCTTGAAATTCTGGTTGTGACATCAAGTTTTGTAACAGATGAAATATATATATATACACACATATATATCTAGACGTAGAGATCCCAAGATTTCTAGCGAGGCGTCGGAGATCTGGCAAAACCAACTTCCACAACTCCTATATAATGCTTCCACACGGCAGTCCATCCTCCAGAACTCACTTACAAGTTGAAAGAGTAAAATATAGAGAGGGAGGAAGACAACAAATGGTTTTAGGTTACATTGGAGTACAATGTAGGGGAGACCAAGATAGTCGATCCAACACGTGAGACGGACGACCCACGCTACAAGAGTAACAACCGACAACCCCGTGTACACAGAAGGTAAGCTACTCGCATTTTGAAGACATAGATATCCATGGATCTGTATTTGTAGGTATTTACGAGGACTTGTGATGATATCCATGGATCTGTATTTGTAGGTATTTACGAGGACTTGTGATGTCGTGACAGTGGAAGAAAAAGCAAGCATAAGGCTATGTCATTCGAAATTCGAACGGAAGAACGACGTCGGAGAACATTCGCGTGATTATCGGGTGAAGAAGGGAGTCGAATGATCTCGGCCATACAATTGAAACAAGGACTCGCACGAGAGGAACCTACATTTATGGCCATACTATTGATGGAAGAAGCGACCATTGAAGAAACTGTCCCAAATGAAATAAAAGAGGTACTAAACAACTATGCCGACATAATGCCAGAGAGCTTACCCCAAACAACCTCGTCGAGGCATTGATCACGAAATCGAACTCCTCCCCGGGGTTAAGCCGCCAGCGAAGAACGCATACCGGATGGCTCCGCCTGAGCTAGCCGAATTGAGGAAACAACTGGATGAGTTGTTGACGGTGGGATTCATCCGCCCGGCGAAGGCACCTTACGGAGCCCCCGTACTGTTCCAGAAGAAGAAGGATGGGACGTTGCATCTGTGCATAGACTATAGAGCCTTAAACAAGGTGACGGTACGCAACAAATATCCACTGCCAATAATATCCGACTTGTTCGACCAACTTCACGGGACCAAATACTTCACGAAGTTGGACTTACGATCAGGGTATTACCAAGTACGTATTGCCGAGGGGGACGAGCCCAAGACGACGTGTGTAATAAGATATGGGGCCTTCGAATTCCTAGTAATGCCCTTTGGCTTGACAAACGCCCCAACTACTTTCTGCACGTTGATGAACCAAGTTTTCTACGAATACTTGGATCAGTTCGTCATAGTATACCTCGATGACATAGTTGTTTACAGCACAACCCTAGAGGAACACAAAGTGCACTTGAAGCTGGTGTTTGACAAGCTGCGACAAAACCAACTGTATGTCAAGAAAGAAAAATGTGCCTTCGCACAAACATGCATCAACTTCCTTGGACATGTCGTCAAATGTGGACAGATTAGTATGGATAGCGATAAGATAAAAGCTATCCAAGAATGGAAAGTTCCTACTTCCGTATCCGATGTGCGGTCCTTCTTAGGATTAGCCAACTACTATAGACGGTTCGTCGAAGGGTTTTCATGACGAGTCGCCCTATTGACAGAGCTATTGAAGAAAGACCACACTTGGTCGTGGTCAAATAATTGTCAAATGGCCTTTGAAGATCTGAAAGCAACCATGATGAGGGGTTCTGTCCTCGAGTTGGTAGATGTTACAAAGCCATTTGAAATAGAAACAGATGCTTCCGACTTTGCCCTAGGTGGGGTCCTTATTCAGGAACACGACAGCTTTGGGTTGAGGGAGACCTTCTGATGACAAAAGAAAACAGATTGTATGTCTCAAGAACGGGAGAATTGAGGAAGAAGCTCATTCAGGAATGTCATGAAACCTTATGGGTCGGACACCCTGGGTGGCAAAGAACATACGCCCTAATAAGAAAGGGGTACTTCTAGCCAAACATGCGAGACGACATCATGCAATACACCAAGACGTGCCTCATCTGTCAACAGGACAAAGTCGAGAAAGCCAAAGTCTCAAGACTCTTGGAACCTCTGCCTGTGTCAACAAGACCCTGGGTAAGTGTGTCTCAGGATTAACACACCTCCCAAAAGTCGGGGAATATGACGCCATCTTGGTTATCGTAGACCGATTCTCAAAATATGTGACGTTCGTCCCCACTCCCAAATTATGCTTGGCTGAACTCACAGCCCAACTATTTTTCAAACACGTTGTAAAGTTATGGGGCATTCCGTCGAGCATCATCAGTGATAGGGATGGTAGATTCATTGGGACATTCCGGACTGAGTTATTCGCCTTCTTGGGAACAACATTAAACATCTCCTCGAGTTATCACCCTCAAACCGATGGACAGACAGAACGGTTCAATTGCTTGCTCGAAGAATACTTACGTCACTTCGTCGACGCTTGCCAAAAGAACTGGATACAACTATTAGATGTCGCCCAATTTTGCTTCAATTGTCAAACAAGCTCATCTATGGGAAAAAGTCTATTCAAAATTGTAAGTGAACGACAACCGGCCTTATCCCATATTATTGATCATCCTTATGCAGGAAAAAACCCTCAAGCTCAAAACTTCACAAGAGAATGGAAGCAGGCAACAGATATAGCCTGGGCATATTTAGAGAAGGCTTCCAGGCATATGAAAAGTGGGCAGACAAGAAGCGTCGCCCCCTTCAATTCCGAACAGAAGATCAAGTTCTCATCAAGCTGAAACCAGAACAGATCAGATTTTGCAGCCGAAAGAACCAGAGACTAGTTCAAAAATGTGAAGGCTCGGTTGAAGTCCTTAAAAAGATCGGGGCTACCTCCTACCGAGTTGCACTACCTGCATGGATGAAAATCCACCCAGTAATTCATGTGAGCAACTTGAAGCCCTACCACCCTGACCCCGACGACGACCAACGAAATTCAATCACAAGACCGAGCATCGGTCTGAAACAAAAAGAAACCAAAGAAGTAGAGGAGATCCTAGCCGACAGGGTTAGGAAGATAGGAAGACCTGTACGGACGATTCGTGAATTTCTTGTCAAATGGAAGAATCTCCCTACAGAGGAAACCAGCTAGGAACGCGCCGAAGATCTGAACTCCGCCGCCACCCACATCGCAAGGTTTGAAAGTAGTCGGGCGTGTATATTATGATGATGATGATCATCATCATGCCTCGCATGACACTCAGAGGTCTGCTGTCCTCCAGACGTCGTTACAGACAGTTAGCTCGACTATGATGGATCCAGGGGGTGTGAACCTCTTAGGGATCTACTCTCGCACGTGTGGATCGTGTATAGGGAAGTACTGTACATCTAATTTTGTCTGGACTGGAGTTCCCCCCTATGATGGTTTTAAAGATAGGTCCCTAGATCATGAGTTGCATGTGTTTGCACTCTCTCACCCCAATAGTGGGTCACTTACTAATTATTTCTTAAAATACTCAAACTGTAAGCTACTTTTATTTCAGGTAAAGGTATGACAAGTGTATAAAATAGTAGTATTTTATTTTCTTAGACTTAGGATAGTATAGAGCATTTATACTTTTTAATTGTTTTATTTATTATTTTTTTTTTTATGTTGTTTTAAAATGTTTTCGAACACATAAGTCCATGAGAGTGTTTTAAGATGAAGTTTGTGTTATATGTTGAAGTTTCAAATTATTATTTCCGCACAAATAAGTATGTTATGTATACAATATCGACTTTAGATTATCATAAATCTAGGGTCATTATAGCGAGGGGTGTCGAAGATGTAGCTTCGTGGTTGCATGGAGCATGTTCCTATGGAGTTGCCCAAAAATTTCGACGACTCGCCAGAATTCTCGGGATTTCTGGTGAGTTTTTTTTTTTTTTCTTTTTTGTATCGTTACAACAGTTATCCTTTATTATTATTATTATTAGTTAATTTATTTTCTTGATTTTTATATTAATTTTTTTTTTTTTTTTTTTTAAGGATGGTTTCATTTACATAATTTTCAAAAAAAAAAAATAGAATAAGTAACCGTCGAAATTGGGGAAAGGATCAAAATGTAAATTGGAAGCCTTTCTCTTATATCAGAACCTGACGACATTGGGTGTAATAATAAAAAAAAAAAAAACAAATCGGAAGCCTTTCTCTTTATCAGAGCCAGGTTTCGATCCTGGGACCTGTGAGTTATGGGCCCACCACGCTTCCGCTGCGCCACTCTGATTTGTTTAACATTCTATGATTAAATGTTATATAAATATTATGTTTTAAATATGTATGTGTGCTGATTCTGTTTATTCAGTCTTCATTATTCCTTAAAATTTATTCTTATGTAAAAAATAATAATAAATAAATAAAATATGAGTTCATTTAATATTCAGCTCCATATTACAATAATTAAATGATAATTCAGTTTCATTTTTAAAAACTAAACTTTATTTTATTCATTATGTCTCACAAAATATTTATTTCAGCCAAAATTGTTTTTTTTTTTTTTTTTTGGAATATAGTTTGCTTCAATAAACATTTTTTATTTTTGAAAATTGTGTTTTAAAAAATAATGCTAAATTATGAAAATTAAAAAGAAAATTATAAATTTCATTTTCTTTTTGAAATTTTAATTCAAATTTGTATATTATTTTTAAAACGTAGGTATATTATTCTCCGACATTTTGAATAAAACCTCCCATCCAATGATCCTTTAGGGTTACTATGAGTTAGCGAGGGAACCTTGTGGACTTTCAGATGATGTAAAATTGATTAATTAAACTTTTTAATTAATTAATTTTCATTCATTTATTGCACGTCACTCCATTATCGACCTAGAGTTACACTCTTATGCAGTAGATGACAAGTTTAATCATAGATATAATCATTATAGGCAAGTTGCCCATTCACGAGTTGTTTGTAATTATAGCTGTGTCATCTTTCATCTTAACCACCATTGAACTTCCAACGAATAATCAAATCCATATCGAGCTAGTGAGATGGTGGTGCCCCATTGTTCATGTACCAAATTAGCATTTAAAGGATCTACTCATCGTCAAGGTTAGGTTCTCATTTCTTTATTTGGTCAAGCCTCTAAAATGGTAAACATATTAAATTGTCTACGAAAGTCATTATCATCCATGTTAAGTGCAACCTTCACAGACAAGAGTTTAGAAGTCAATTTACGAATTTATAAATAGAGATTAAATTTTTAGTGATCTAGTCTTGTATAAACTCATTATATAAAATACCCCTACTCGCATGTCTACACATGAACTATTTGAATCAAATCGTTCGTAATAATTGCAATGTGGGTTGTATCAATAATGTTACTAAGATAATGCACTCTGCGTTATCCATATACTATAGACCCTTTGGATTATTACATAAACATTATCATCTCATATTACAACCACTTACTATTTCAAGATTACATCGTAGACTAGTCTACAAGATCTCTAACCTAGAGTTCTGATACCAACTATAACGATCTTAGATTTCAGCTACCTAAAGTCGTTACTGTCATCTTAATCTAAGTTCATATGTGGAATATAACTCTTAAAAAATTATCGTTAAAATTATAACTTTAGAATAAACATAACTTCATCATTGAAAACATTGTCATGGTCTTACATGTTCAAAACATAATTCAGAAATGAAATTAAAAACGATAATGAAATTAATTTAAAACATGAAAGGCATAACAACTTATTCTATCCTATGTCTAGGAAATTAAATATGCTACTAGCTTATGCATGTGTCATGGTCTCTGATTTGCGATGTCGTCGTCAACCATACAGGAGTGCTTTGCCTTTGCCTGAAAAATGATGTAGTACATGGCCTGAGTATGTCAACTATAGGGGCCATGTAAAGATGTAAACACATGCAATAATGCTCTAGGGACCTATCATTAAAACATCGTAAGGGTGGCCTCCATTCCAAACTGAATTGGATGTGCAGTACTTCCCTACACACGACTCACACGTGCGAGCGTGAATCCCTAGGCAGTTCGTATCCCCGTTGACCCATCACAGTCGAGCTAGCTGTCTGTAGCGACGTCTGGAGGTCAGTAGACCCTTGAGTGTCATGCTCGGCATGATCACCATCATCATCGTAGTGTACATGTCCGTACCCATCATTATAAGAGAAGAAGTATCCCGATGCTTATGTACATACAAAAATTGCATGAGGTCCCTATGATTTCTTGTCTTTAAAACGTCTTTAAAACGTCTTTATGACACAACCCTTATATTACTATTAGTAATATATATTAAAAAATTAANAAAAAAAAAAAAAAAAAAAAAAAAAAAAAAAAAAAAAAAAAAAAAAACTGGGTTTTTTAACTTTAAAATTAGAAAAATAAACCTTCTAAATTGGATAAAGAATTATTAAAAAGTCGAAAGCCGTAGATGGGCCCAACGCCCTCTGAACCGGGCCCAGTCGTTTAAATCGGAAGCCCGACGAAATTGGGGAAAGGATAAGAAAAACAAAAGGGAATATCCGGAAGCCTTTCTCATATATCAGAGCCAGGTTTCGA
Source organism: Cucurbita maxima (assembly GCF_002738345.1). Taxonomy (NCBI): domain Eukaryota; kingdom Viridiplantae; phylum Streptophyta; class Magnoliopsida; order Cucurbitales; family Cucurbitaceae; genus Cucurbita; species Cucurbita maxima. Next base: position 151,282 of record NW_019272089.1, on the reverse strand, counting down.
TCCTGGGACCTGTGGGTTATGGGCCCACCACGCTTCCGCTGCGCCACTCTGATTAGCTGAGTAATGTTTTAATTTTCTTTTAAATTATTAATTTTTCCCTAAATATATTGTTTGGTCCTTTGGATATTCCTTAAAATTTTTAAAAGAATACAATATGGTTATAATTTCTAAATTCTAACTTCTTTTATAATATAATAAGACTTCTATAAACATTTTATTTTTAAAAATTAAGCTTACCATCTTTCTCTATAGTTTTTTTTAATTATTAAAATTATAAAAATAAAAAATTTTAAAAATTTACAATTTTTTATTTTTTAAATTTTACTTCATTTTCTAAAAGTAAAATGTTTCTTTAACCCAAGTATATATATATATATAAAGGAAGTGGATAAAGTTTTTTTTTTTTTTTTAAGGTTATAAGAGTTTATCAAAATTGAATTTGAGTGCATATTTCACCTAACTAGTGTTAGTCTATGAAAATAGTCTTTACTCTTAGAAGTGCTGCAAGATAAATTGGTAACTTGATAATCTCAACATTTCCCCGCACAAAATTATATTTCAAATCTTGCTCCAAACTAACTATCCAAAATACACCATATATGTATGCACAATCATCACGTAGCATGAATTACTAACTATCCAAAATACACCATATATGTATGCACAATCATCACGTAGCATGAATTACAAGTTACACATATACAACTTAACCAAAAGATTGTTGGTTTTGGACAATTTCATACTAATAGATTAAGCTTTTATAGACCGCATAGAGTTAAACTAGTTGGTAATCTTCATAATTTATTTTAAGATCCATTAATCGTTTTGATTGAAGTCCTTAAGTTTAAAAATAAAAAATGATTCATGAACTAAAGATTTATAACAATATTATTTAGATAATTACTTTTAGTATTGGAATGCCTTAAGAGCTATGCTGGTATTTACTATTGTTCAAAATGTTTTAAATTATTGTTTGAAAAGTAAAGTCATGAATATTATGAATATATGTCATGAATGTTTCAAAAAATGTTTTCGTCTTTACTTCAAAACCTATATACATATATATATAATCGAGGGGATTGGCAGGTGGAGGAAAACATTCGTCAATGGTCTTGAAGTCTATAAACTGAACATATTATGTTTGCATTAACAGTACCTACCATCGGGCAAATAAATAAACATAACATGAATACAAAAAATCAATATTCGAATTAGATCCACAAATGCCTTGTAAAGAGAATTCGTCGAACTAGATCTTTGACTTGAACCAAGTGGTAATGGTGAAGAATGTCAAAAGAATAAATTGGTCAAAGCATTCGAATCATTCTCTAAATCAGATTATCCCATTAAAATGTTAGGGAAAAGTCGTACACAAACTGTTAGAATATGCCACTTCTAATGATTTTTGTGTAAGATGTTGTCATGGTACAAATCATGAGTTTTGGCAAAATATAATGCAGCCTCTCAAGACACCAATATTTCATAGCAATTTGCATAATATATGACCTTTACTTCTCTTTGCCTGATGCTGCTAAGTCCATTGTGTCATGACGAGAACACATCACGAAAAGATTACGGTAACATCAACCGAAGCGTGTGGCTATTATAAACTAGGTAAAGACTCACATAAGACATACCTATCCAGCTGAATTCATCAACAAAAGCGAGACCTCTTGAATCATCCATGAAAGGGTTATTGACTCAAGTCAAAGCATATCCATGAACTTCATCATAAACCATCCACTTCAATTGATCACAAAGCACCTGCAATGTATATAATAAACCATCCACAGGTCACTTGAACTGTTTATAATCCCATCTCTAAGCCTAGTATGTGTAATATTTTAAATGAAAAAAAGCTGAACTCGATCGTTGTAGTTGATCGGCCCCAGATAGTCCACATTGACCCTTGGAGTGTAGGAGCAACCCCCTTACTATAAATTCTTATCAGGCATTGTATGTGTGTGTGTGTATTTTGTATCTGAAAACTCTTCCACCCATTTCTTTTTATTATGGTATATATATTTTATTTGTCATTCTCATAATGCAAAGCTTATAGCATCCTTTGAATTTGAAATCCTACCTCATAGACTTCATTAATGAACATGCAGACATTCGTGAGTCTGGATCATTGCCACTCAAGTCTGGATGGCACTCTTCCATGCAGGCCCTTTTAATCTGTTCTGAGCTAGCATCTCCAAGTTATGAACAATAGTAGAACCAGCTCATCTGACACATTATACAGCTTATCACAATTTGATTCAAAGAAACAAAACTACACGATTTAAAATATTAGTAATAAAAACACAAGAACAAAATTTAAAAAACAAAAAAAGTGAACTACCAGAACAAGGCCTGTGCAACGAACATCATGAGAACGCAACTGTTTCGCGTAACTTTTAGTCTAAACAATCTTTTAAGTATTTAATGTAGATTTAAATGTTTTAAAAAAAAAAACTTTTAAATAGACCTTTTAATTAAACCGCCTGAATTTCATCAAAGAAAAATTGCTTTTAATCAACTTTATTTTAGGCTAGTTAAAGGATTCTAGTTTTTCAGGTTTTTCTCATTTTGGTCAAAAATCTATTAATCTTCCCAATTCATTAAAAATTTTAATAAATTTCAATGTTTGAAATCAAAAGGTATATGTTATCCATGATGCTTACAAAAGACTTTTTCAATTTACCATGAGGGGGTCATGATATAGGAAGTAAAAGTACCAAGACAATTTACACCCAGAAATGGCATGGTAAACAACATTTTCGAATAGCCTAAAGTAAGTTTGTGTTCATCGTAAATACTTTTGAATTCTTTTTTTTTTTTTTTT
>NW_019272089.1:37072-148298 GCF_002738345.1 Cucurbita maxima | reverse complement strand
TCGTAAATACTTTTGAATTTTTTTTTTTTTTTTTTTTTCTATAGATTCTAAAAGAAAGTCATAATAAGGTTTGTCCATAGTAGAGGTTTTGCATTATTGAAGGGGTGGTATGTTAAGCTCATGTCCCTCGACTCTTTAACCTCCCTAAGAAAAGTGAGATGTCTTTTCGTCCAAAAATTACAAGTATCGTACACTTCACAAATACATGGTTTTGAGATTCATTTTCTTTCCTACATAATGGGCACCAGTTTGGTAATAGTATCATCATGGCTTTAGGCACAATTTCCCATAAGAAAAACCTCACTTTTTAGAGTGACATTGTCTTTGCTAGTAAGGGGTTTATTGCCTCTCCATATTCATTATCAAAGATTGTGTGGAGAAGACTCTGTCTAACAGGGAAGCCATTTCAATGAGTCTACTTCTTGAGACAATATAATTGACACAAGGTCAAAACTCAATTCGATCCATTTCGTAGCTTCATTATCCTTTAGGATCCTACCGAGCTTTAGATCCCATAGTTTACTTCATCTTTCCATGTTTCCTTGACCTTGGTTATTTTGCACTGTGAGAGTTTATACAAAAGAGGATACCGCATAGCAAGTGTGGTGATTTCAATCCACGAGCCAGTCCAAAAAGTGCTTCCTCCATCACCCACCCTATGACAAATTCAGTTAGTGATGAGGTTTTCATGCTTTTTTATATACACGTGGGGGATCGAGGTGTTCATAATGTGAGAGTATATTTAGTCTATAAGTTTTCTCCACAATGTAGGGACTTCGTGTTAATATCTCCATATCCATTTAGCAAGGAAAGCTCTATTCTTCTTAATTGAATACAAGTTGAGTCCTCCCTTTTCAACTGGGAGGTTTATGGTATTCCATCATACAAGGTGCAGGCCATTTTTCTACTGATAGTTTCTGAATGATTTTTCTACTTCCGTAACTACTTTCTTCTTAGGCATTTCAAATAGAGACATTAGTAAGTGGGAAAGTTAGATTGTGTGACTTGTATTAAGTGAGCCTTCTACCTTTAGAAGTGTAACAAGATGACCATGGTGATATTCTTTCTATTTTTTCAATAATGGTCTTCAAAAAGGGGAAAGATTTGGGGTTCCCGTTTAAGGGCAATCCCATAGACATATTTGGCCATTCACCCATTTTACAACCACATTTATGCGAAGTCCTCAATATCCTCTGTGATAACGTCAACCCATAATCTCTATTTTTTGAACGTTGATGTTTTGTCCCAAGAATCTTTTGAAGGTGTTCACCATCTCAAACATGTTTTTTATGGAGGAAACATCTAACAAATTAGAGAAGAGGATCGTGTCATTCGCAAATTGAAGGGTGTTGATACGTAACCTTCATTACCAACCTAAGATTTCTTTATATGCCCTCTATTTTCAATCTTGGTGAGTAAATGACTAAGGCAATCAATTACCATTATGAAAAAAAAAGGATGGTGGATCCCCTTGTTGAAGACCTCGAGTAGCATAGATCTTCTCCATTGGTCTTCCCTTAATGATGACGGAGAATTTTGCGGATGAGATGCCGCCTTTTATACACCCTTACCGTTTTGAGTCAAACCCTTTTGCTACAAGAATGTTTTCGAGGAGAGTCCAATCGACCTTGTCAACTGCTTTTTCTGGGTCAAGTTTGATGACAAAACCTTTTCTCCTTCGTTTCCATCCGTTTATAAATTCATTTGCCATGAGGGATGCATCAAGGACCTGACGTCCCTCTACAAATGTTGTCTATTGCCAAGTGCTTGTGAAAGGGAGAACCTTTTTTAGACATTACGATAGCACCCTTGCTATAATTTTGTATAGCCCGGTCGAAGGGGGTATGGGATGAAATTCGACAACAGTGCGGGTATCCATTTTCTTTGTGATCAAACAGATATATGTTTCATTGAAGCTTCTATTGACAACTCCAATCTAAAAAAAAATCTTGGAACACTAGTGATATCGACTCTCATAATGTTTCAACAATTATTAAAGAATTCTAAGGTAAAACTGTCTGATCCAGAGCTCAAGAGCTTTATTGCCTTCCCAATTTCTTCTTCGATAAAAGCATCTCTTCTTCGGTAAAAGCAACATCAAAGGAGGCTGGTTGTTGTTGAACAGATGGGCTCCAATCAAAGTCGTGGGGAAATGTGATAAGGGTATTGTCCAAGGACACAAATTTTGAAACAATTTCAATCTTTATTGACTTACCTTCTACCTTGTGCCGATAGAATTTCTATGATGGTACTCTTTCTGTTTCTTTGAGGCCATGATGCGATGGAAAAATCTAGAGTTTATGTTGCCCTCCTTAAGCCATCGTTTTTTTACATTTTTGTCTATAAGATTGCTCTTCCTTTACTGCCAACTAGATAAAATCAGCTTTCATGATTTTATGGGTATGTTGAACTAGTGTGATAGGGTCAGTTTCCTCCATTTGATTAAGAAGAGCAATTTATGTAAGGAAAAAAAAAATCATCCAAAAACCTCCTTGTTCCATTTTTTTGACAATTTCTTTAAGCCTTCTGAGGTTGTTAATGAATCCATGTCCCGAACATCCACAAAGGGGCATGTTCTTCCACCAGTATTCTATCATAGGCAAAAATCCAGAGTCGTCCAATCACATATTCACAATATGGAAGGGTCTGGGCCCTATTTAAAGTAGCCCATAAAAAGTACAATGAGATAATGATCAAATGTATGTCTATTCAGTCTTCTAACACCGGCACTATTGAATGTCCTAGGAGACCATTAGTAGTCAAAAATCTATCAATGAGTTTCAAGGTGGGTGAGAATCTTTTGTTTGACCATGTGTAGAGTTACTGAGGGGAAGGTCAATGAGTTCAGCTTTTTCTTAGGAAGTTATTAAAATGTGGATGGGTGTTAAAGATGATTAAGTTATTAAATGTCAGTGTGTGTTAAAATGACAGAATTGTGAGGCACTTTCAGCATTTTAAATGGTAAAATAAACGTAATATCATGAACGATAGAAGAAATCCAAACAAGCAGAGAAAAATGCTGACAAAATCCAGATCGGGTATTATGTTCATATGTATAGTAATTAAACATTCAGATTCCACTAATTAGTTTAAAATCTTCTCTACTTCAAACAACATGGCTAAAAGAAGAGAACCAGAACATAGAAGTTTTAACACTGCAACAACCTAAAAAGAATCTAGATCGAATTCGAAAGGCTTACCAGTCATAAAATAGCACGATAATCATCAACGAGGGCCTCTGTTGAGGCTGAACTCTCTGAGCTACCCTCACATTGCCAATATTTCATCTTCCATGAGTAGCCAATCATTCAAAACAATTGGCTAGTTTTCATCCCATGGTTTTTTCATCTAGATTTCTTCAGATGATGAGTGATGGCTTTCTCAAACATCCTGCCATCACATTAACCAGCGATAAAGTGTCAGTACATGCAAGCCAGGTCCAGGGTACAAGGAAAAGCAACAGTTTCGCATAGGGATGGATAGGGACACACACACACACACATAAATAGATAGATATAGATCTTGCATTTTGTGTCTGAGTAAACCAGTAGAAGGGTGATTTAAGTCAAACAAATAATGTATATAACTGTATATTCATTTGAGAGAGGGGAAAAGAGGGATACCTTATGGTACTTGGTGCTTGTGTTGCCCATGAACAAAATAAATTGATTTTCAAAGTTAAAGTAATTTCTGATCTAGTGCAACATTCAATCCCAGATGATCAATGAAAGAGTCGAGCCATTCGTAATTTTGATCTGACCTTCCTTGCTTCACTTGTAAACCCTGAAGAACGAAGACCATCAATAACTGTTCGTTGTGTGGACTTGAGAACCTTCATGCCACCTTTTATACATGAAATTAATAACTTTGACGCACAACGGAACCTCCTTGCCTTGCAAAGATTGTGCACCAAGGAGGTATAGGTAATCGAATCTCTTATTTCCATTGATTCAAACAATTTCATCGCATGGTCAATCTGTCCAGCCTTACCCAACCTGTCAATTAGACAATTTAAGGCTACCAAGTTTGAAGTAAAACCTGTTGTATACATGTAGTTCAAATGTCGCCAGGCCCCCTCAATATTACCATTCCTGCACAACCCATCAGTTATTATAGAATGTGTGTAGTCATCGTACTCTAGTCCCAGTGACTCTAGCTCATCCAACAACTTATATGCAGCCTCCAACTTACCTTCTTTACAGTACAAATTAATTAATGTGTTATAGAAAACTAAATCAATTCCCAAACCATTTCTTATCATTTGTTCCATGCAAACATTAGCCTCTTCAAACCTGCCTAACTTTAGAAAAGCACCAATAACTGTGCAGTAGGCAAACCCATCAAACGCATATCCTTTGTTTTTCATCTCAAAAAAAATCTCAAATCCATGTTTATATTGCCTACATCGAAAGCAGCTTTTCATCAATGTAGTGTATGTTACAGCACCAGGCTCAAGACCTGAATCCATGGCCTCATTGAGCATCCTCCAAGCAGCCTTCATCCTACCCACCTTGCAAAGACCATTAATAAGAATATTATATGTAACTAATTGAGGAACGAATCCATGACGCTGTAAATTTCTGAATAACATAATGGCATTACTTGTATATCCATATTTACAAAGGCCGTTAATCATAGTATTAAATGTAACGGGATGAGGAGAAAGGCCCTTAAGTATGATATCCTTGAAAATTCGATTGGCTTCATCTGGCTTTCCTAGTCTGAATAAACAGTGCATCAAAGTGTTGTAACTCCATATATCAGGAGTGATACCCGATTGAAGCATTTCTTCGAACAAATCAAGGGACTGTTCTAATGAGCGATTCCTGGACGCACCAGCTATCAAAGAATTATAAGTAATGACATCTGGGCTTATACCAGCTTCCCTCATTCTATAAAGAACAGAATAAGCAGCATCCATGCCACTAAATCGACAATATCCATCAATCAACGTATTGTAAGTCACTACATCCGGGAGAACTCCTAACCTTATGCCATCTATTATGACATCTTCAGCTTTCTGCATTTGCTGAGATTTACAAAATGAAGCGACACAAATATTCAAAAACTTTGTAGAATATTTGGAGACCATTCTTTTGAGATATATGATCAATTTAAGAGCCAAAACCTGCCAAAATCCATAAGTGAATGAGATAAGAAAACGGGTAAAAATATGAAAAAATTGGATAAAATGATTCAAGCAAACAACGAATAAACATCAAGAATTTATACTAGTCATGATTTGAATTTTTGGAATTAGACCAATTCCATCAGCTCGAAAACGGATCTTCGCGCACTCATAGAAAGAAATCAAACAAAACAATTACAGCCTGTCAATAAAATAAAATCAAAATACAATCCATTCAAAACTATTATTTAGAGATTAGCAGATAATGAAAATCAAATCGAACAGGACGAGCACATCAGTAGAAGGATGAGGTGGAGGTAGGTGGAAAGTAATACCTTTGAAGCTCAGCTATTGAGATATTGAGGACAAGATTGTGGAGCTTAACATCCTCCGATGGGACCCGATGATTTCTACTCCGCAGCCTTCAGTGCACCATATTAACAGAAGCGAAGGCAAAGGATGAAGGAGCACAGGAAGAAAAAAAAAATCAGGAATCAATCTAGAAAAAGAAACACCATTGATTGGAATCTGGAGTATTCTGACGGGCTCGTATGTTGCTTGGTGCAGTTCAATCCAAAGGAAGCCCGAATAAACCCTAAGATGGGTTCACCTTTGAGCTCTAGCAGCCGAATCACCCAGTGCATGTGCTTCAGTTCCGGCCCTCTAAAATACTGTGTGAAATTGTGATAGAAAGTTCAAAAGAATTTGCAGAAATGAAAATGGATTAAAATTTTACTCAAAAATAAATAATAATAAATAAATGAAAATTTTATTTTTATTTATATAATTATGTATATAATAATAAAAAAAATTTGGATTTTATTGATTCTTACTGTTAGATAAAACCTGAGTTTTACCGTTTTTCTTATTCACACGATTTCAGAAAATCGTGAAGATCGGTGTATATCATTGCAAAGGAGCCAACCTATCAACAAACAAGTTGAATAGTTCAAGTGGTTAGAGCTTTGACCTAACATTACAAAGGTCTCAGGTTCGAGTAGAAGAAAATGCGAAGTGTATAAACACACCACCACATCGTGGGGCCCATCTCGGGCAGGCTCACTCACTCCTCCACGTCGTTGCCGTGTGCCGTCAAATTATCGTTGAGCGAGTGATCAGGGAGACAACGATCGCCGTCGTTCAGTATCCAATATTGACAAAGTCCAATTATAACGAATGGATCTTGTTGATGCGCGTCAACCTACAGGCGCAAGGGTTATGGCATGCTGTCGAGCCAGAGTACGGAGAAACGATTGAGTATCGTGAGGATCGATTGGCAGCATCTCTCTCCACCCCAAGCGCACAGCGCAATCGGCCTGGGAGGGAATCAAATCCCGTCGGGTCGGTACAGCGAGTGCGGGAATCCAACATTGAGCAGTTGCGGAAGGAGCTCTCGGAGATCCACTTTAAGGACCGGTGAATCCGTCGATGATTTTTCAATGCCGGATCACGGGGCTCGCCAACAACATCACCACACTCGGTGGCAGCATCAGCGAGACAGAAATCGTGAAGAAGATGCTTTGCAGGTTGTGTCCCTGATCACATCTCGAGCAAGTTGCGATTTCAATCGAGACATTGCTTGACGTGAACGACCTAACGGTAGAAGAGGTGACCGGAAGACTGCGTAACGTCGAGCAGCGGAAGAGGTATCTCTATCTTTACATCCTTGAGTTAGAGATAGAGCAACCTGTCAGTCTCTCGGCCAGGATTGAAGAGGCATCTTGGAGGTGGCACGCAAGGTACGGGCATTTAAACTTTCCTGCTTTAGAAAAACTACAGAAGGAGGAGTTAGTGCACGGTTTGCCAGCAATCAAAGGCGTGAACAAGCTGTGCGACGGGTGCCTCATCGGCAAACAGAGGCGCACACCCTTTCCGTCTCGAACATCCTATCGAGCCGATGAGCCGTTGGAGCTTGTACACGGCGATATTTGCGGGCCCATCAAGCCGGCGACCCCAGGCGGTAAGAGTTTCTTCCTCCTATTAGTCGATGACAAAAGCCGCTTCATGTGGCTGACCCTGCTGCAAGCGAAAAGTGAGGCGGCAGAGGCGGTTAAGTGCATTAAAGTGCGAGCTGAGGCCGAATGTGAGAAGAAGATGCGAGTGCACACCCTTTCCGTCTCGAACATCCTATCGAGCCGATGAGCCGTTGGAGCTTGTACACGGCGATATTTGCGGGCCCATCAAGCCGGCGACCCCAGGCGGTAAGAGTTTCTTCCTCATTAGTCGATGACAAAAGCCGCTTCATGTGGCTGACCCTGCTGCAAGCGAAAAGTGAGGCGGCAGAGGCGGTTAAGTGCATTAAAGTGCGAGCGGAGGCCGAATGTGATAAGAAGATGCGAGTGCACACCCTTTCCGTCTCGAACATCCTATCGAGCCGATGAGCCGTTGGAGCTTGTACACGGCGATATTTGCGGGCCCATCAAGCCGGCGACCCCAGGCGGTAAGAGTTTTGGTAAGTACTGTGACGAAATTGGCATACAACGGCACCTAAGGGCGCCCTACTCCCCCCAACAGAACGGAGTGGTGGAGCGCCGGAATCAGACCATCGTCGGGACAGCAAGATCATTGTTGGTGACGGCCGGGATGCCTGGGAGATTCTGGGGAGAGGCAGTAATGACGGCCGTCTATCTCCTCAATCGGTCACCAACCCGAAGCCTTGACGGGAAGACACTATATGAGGCCTGGTACAACAAAAAACCAGCGGTACATCATTTTCGCGTGTTCGGCTACGTCGCATACATGAAGGTAACACGTCCCCACCTCGCCAAGCTCGATCCTAGGGGGCTGAAGGTCGTTTTTATCGGCTATGAACCCGGGAGCAAGGCATACAGACTATATGATCCTATAGGGGGGCGAGCTCAAGTGTCTCGCGACGACGTCTTCGACGAAAACACCTTCTGGCAGTGGAATGACGTGATCGAGGCAGACCATAATCCAAATCAATTTACGGTGAAGTACCTCGTCACCGAGCCGGAAGAAGGAGGAGCCCAGCATCAGCAGCCGTCACCACCGCCAGCAGGTGCAACCCCTGAACCAGTGGAATTCGCAACACCACGGACTACGGATTCGACGCTGGATGCCGATCACGATACTGATCTGGAGGCCAGGTACCGGAGGATGGACGACCTAGTAGGAGAAGGTGAACCACCTGGACTGGCAGTGCGCGAGCTCGAAGAAGTGGCCGAACTACATGGCATCAGTGCAGATGAACCGAACACCTTCGCCGAAGCAGAAAAGAACCCGTGCTGGCTGAAGGCAATGCAGGAGGAAGATGACATCCATCACCGAAAATCAAACGTGGAGTCTGGAGGATATGCCGCCGGGAAACCAAGCCATAGGGCTCAAATGGGTCTTCAAACTGAAGCGCAACGAAAAAGGAGAAGTTGTGAAACACAAGGCCCGTCTGGTGGCGAAGGGCTACGTCCAGAAGCAAGGAGTGGACTTCGAAGAGGTATTTGCGCCAGTGGCAAGGTTAGAATCCGTTCGTTTCTTACTTGCAATTGCAGCACATTACTCTTGGGAGGTTCACCATATGGACGTAAAGTCTGCTTTCCTTAACGGAGAGCTGAAGGAGACTGTTTATGTCCGACAACCACCTGGCTTCCTGGATAACAACAACCCCAATAAAGTATTGCGCCTACACAGAGCCTGGAACGCGAAGCTCGACAGTACCTTACTGTCACTGAAATTCAAACGTTGCGCCTCTGAGCATGGCATGTACACGCACGGCCATGACAAGAAGCGACTAATCGTGGGAGTGTACGTCGACGACCTCATAATCACTGGAGGTGACATGGAAGTCCTCGGAAGGTTCAAGAAGGAGATGTCGAAAAACTTCGAGATGAGCGATCTCGGCGTGCTCAGCTACTATCTCGGCATCGAAGTGCAACAGAATTCTACCGGCATCTCCATCTGCCAAAGTGCATACGCAAAGAAGCTGCTGGACACAACTGGACTTGTGGACAGTAATCCTACAAGGACGCCAATGGAGGCCCGACTCCAACTAAGGAAGGCTGGCACTACGACGACAGTCGACTCCACCAATTACCGCAGCATTGTCGGGAGTCTGCGCTATCTGGTAAACTCTCGTCCTGATCTTGCTTATTCTGTTGGATATGTGAGCCGGTTTATGGAAGCACCTAGGGAGGAGCATTTAGTGGCTGTCAAGCGCATCTTGCGTAGCCGGAACCAGAGGCTGGGGTGTAAGATACTGCGCAGGGAGCGGAAAGGAGAAACTCAAGCTAGTTGGCTACAGTGATAGTGACATGGCCGGTGACGTTGATGATCGTAAGAGCACTAGCGAAATGATCTACTTTCTCTCAGGCGGCGGAATCTGCTGGCAATCAACAAAACAGAAGGTAGTTGCTTTGTCTTCCTGTGAAGCAGAATACATCGCCGCTTCGATGGCAGCAACACAAGGGATCTGGCTTGCGCGACTAATGGAAGAACTCATCGGGAGAGAAAGTGATCCACCAATGCTATACGTAGACAACAAAGCTACGATCTCCCTGATCAAAAATCCAGTTTTGCATGAACGAAGCAAACACATAGAAATCAGATTCCACTACATTCGAGAATGTGCAGATCGAGGGCTCATCAAAATTGATTACATCCGAACAGAGGAACAACTTGGAGACATCTTCACCAAGTCCCTGGCGCGGGTGAAATTTGAAGAACTACGCTCAAAGATCGGAGTTCAAATAGTAAGGTAGATATACTACAGGTTTTAGGAGGAGATTGTTAGATAAAACCTGAGTTTTACCGTTTTTCTTATTCACACGATTTCAGAAAATCGTTAGTTTGACCATTTGACAAATCACGTCGAATGGATCAACACAGTTTTAGACTGAAATTTTGTAGGGAGTGGCACAGATTTAGTTGGCCACTCTCCAGCCAATTTTAGAATCCTTTTTACTTTAAATAGAAGATTTGTTCAGAAAATAAAACAATCCGAACGCAGTCAAAATTCAGTTAATTTTCTCTCTCTTTTTTGTTACGCATTTTCTTCCAACGCCCAATTTCCTCTCACCGAAATTCTGTGAAAAACAACAATTTCCGCTCATCAAATAAAATTCATTCGAATTTATTGTTGACTCTTAAAAAAAAAAAATTACTTACCATGTCGAATTCATGGCTTTGCTTTGGGTTTCCCTCCTTCACTTATAAATTCAGGATCATTCTCTAAATTAGTCAATGTGGGATTCACTCCCAACAATCATCAACAATTCGAGGACATTAATAAAGTGCACTAGTTCCTTCATGAACTCGACACTGATTTTTCAACTTTTTCTACTACTCAGATGACTCTTACCACTCTCCCTTGTTTTGCATATTTAGCATCTAAAGTTGAAAGTTTTGAGTTGTTCTAGTGCTCCCTTAAATTTTCTAACTCCACTCCCGCGACATTCATAGTCACTAATCGTGGTTGCGCCCATGGAAGTCATATTGCTTCCTTTAACAACTAGTGAGGTTGTTTTCATTTCCACATGAACAACTCTTCCACGCGAGGACAAACCCACTTGATTCAGGGTCGTTGACCTCCTCGCTACCAAATATGTTGCACAAAGGGTCATTATGTTGACCGTTGCATCCTATGGTACGTTTGGACTGATTCTGTTCATGCTCACCTTGTTGAAGCTTTCAATACGTCTTGTTTTATTGTTGGACCTAAGGCTGTTGATTGGTTTTTGGACCTCAATCTAAAAGTTACACGAGTAAGGACTCTATGATCATAGGAAACGGTGCATCCCTACCTATTATCCAATTGGTAATCTTTCCTTTGTTTCAAATATTCACTTATTAGATTTCTTGGTTGTCCCTCCTCTTACAAAAAATTCTTAATCTTTCTTCTGTTTCAAATATTCACTTATTAGATGCCTTGGTTGTCCCTCATCCCACAAAAAATCTTCTTTCACTGAGTAAATCAATGTCTGATTTTCCTCTATTTGTTACATTTACTAATAAGCTTCTTACGGTTTAGAATCGTCAAACAGGAAGGGTGGTGGAGACCGGTAAAAGGGATGAAAGACTATGTGTTGTAGTGTTGCAACTCTGGTATTATTTATGTTCTTAAAAATAAATCTTTACGTGTTTCATATGATTTATTCAATGCTTACGTGGGTCATATGAATCATTTTGTTATTTATTTTTTAAATAAAAAATTACATCTTTCTCTTACGTCTTTATTCCCTTCTCCCATCACTATTAGTACCTGTCAGCTTGCGAAAAGTCATCGATTGCTTTATTTCCACAATGAACATAGTTTGTCTTATGTGTTAGATCTTATTCAATGTGATCTTTGGTACTTTTCTTTAATTTAAAATTTTTGAAAACCATTATTGTGCTGAAAAAGTGATTGGTGCTGAATTTACAAGCACTTGCTTGAAAGTTCACTTACATACTTCTGGCATCCATCAACAACTCTCTTGCCCATATACACCTGCTCAAAATGATCCATTGAAAGAAAATATCGTCATGTTACTGAGACTGGTTTGACTCTTCTCTTCCACTCCCATCTTTCTCCTCGTTTATGGATTGATGCTTTCAACACTACAGCTTACTTAGATCATCAACCGGTTCCCTACTCCACTTCTTGGAGGTAAGTTACCCTTTGAACTCCTCTATGACTACTTTTCACATTATGACAAATTTCATCCCTTTGGTTGTCGCGTTTATCCTTACTTGCATGATTATATGCCTAACAAACTTTCTCTTCGCAACATTCTTTGCATTTTCTTGGGTTATAGTCTCTCTCATAAAGAGTTTTGTTGTCCTGATCCCACCACCACCTGCCATGCTCAATTTGATGGAACTCACTTTCCTATCCCTAGTTGCCAGACCCCAATCTCTTTCCTCTCTTCATATTTCAAATTTCTTGGAACCACATCTTTACCAGATTGATTCATCCCCTACCACTTCTTCACCACACATTCATTGATCCAGCTTCTCTCTTGTGATATTTGTTCTGATCTTGTGGATGAGTTTGTGCAGGTTGATACTTTTCTTGTAAGTTCCTCTTTGCCATCGTCGACTTTTGATCCATCTATTGAACTTGTTGTTGATTTCTCTTCTTCTTTGGGCTCTCATCCTGTGATCACACGAGCCAAAGTTGGTATCTTCAAGACTCGACATTCTGCAAATCTTGGTGTTTTGGATACATATGAACTTCTTTTTGATCTTCTTGCATCCATTGAGCCGAGGATTCAAATCTGCCACTAATAATCCTGCTTTGCTTGCTGCCATGGATGAGGAAATACGAGTTTTACAATAAAATGACACTTGGATTTGGTTCCTCGCCTTGTCAACACCAACATCATAGGCTCTAACTGGGAGTTTCACATTAAATATTTGTTTGATGAATCTGTCAAGCGTTTCAAGGGCTCGTCTTGTTGCAAAAGGTTATACTCGATTCCTAATCTTGACTTCACTGACACTTTCCGTCCGGGTTGTGCTTTCTCTCGCTGTAAAAAATAAATGACCTCTTCAGCAACTTAATTTCAAGAATGCTTTCCTCCCTCGGTGACACTCTTATTGAACATTTTCATATGGAACAACCTCCTAGGTATATTGATCCATGATTTCTCACTCGTGTCTGACTATTAAAGAAAGCTCTCTATGGTTTAAAGCAAGCTCCTCGCACCTAGTTTCAGTTCATTTCTTCTCACACTTGATTTTTTTTGTAATGGCACTGACATGTCTCTTTTGTCTTTCATCAGCAATGTCACCTTATCTATTTGCTTCTTTATGTTGATGACATTATTGTTACTGGCAACAACCCTCTTTTATTGACAACTTACTCGTAAGCTTTATTCTGAGTTTGCTACCAAGGATTTAGGCTCTCTTAGTTACTTTCTTAGTCTTGAAGACTCACCCATTCTTGATGGTCTCTTTATTAGTCAATTAAAATATGCTAGAGATATTAGGAACGATACCAGTTGTTAGCTCTGATACCAATTGTTAGGATCGCTCAACAACGCACACACTTAATCAAGATGAACACAAAGAACACAAAGAACAGGAGAGAGAAAATGCAAGGAGGAATGTTGGCTAAAGATTTTATTATTGATGACTTCAGGTATGTACAATTACATAAAATACAGAAAAGGAAAGCACTGACGGATATATATATGGTTTCAATTTACTAAATATAGCTCTCAAAGATTTAAACCTGCCCTATATAATCTAACAAATATATCTCTGTCAAATTTTTACCAAATATCTACCATATATCTTTGGGCTTTCTTTTTCTTCTTTGGGCTTTCTTTTTCAGGTTTCCCCTCATCTGCTAGAGAGAGGTTTCCACATCCTTGCAAGGCTTTCTTTTTCAGGTTTCCCCTCATCTGCTAGAGAGAGGTTTCCACATCCTTGCAAGGGCTTTCTTTTTCAGGTTTCCCCTCATCTGCTTGCAAGGGCTTTCTTTTTCAGGTTTCCCCTCATCTGCTAGAGAGAGGTTTCCACATCCTTGCAAAGGGTGTCCGCTAACAAATATTGTCCTCTTTGAGCTTTCTTTTTCCTCTTTGGGCTTTCTTTTTCAGGTTTCCCCTCATCTGCTAGAGAGAGGTTTCCACATCCTTGCAAGGGCTTTCTTTTTCAGGTTTCCCCTCATCTGCTAGAGAGAGGTTTCCACTTGCAAGGGCTTTCTTTTTCAGGTTTCCCCTCATCTGCTAGAGAGAGGTTTCCACTTGCAAGGGCTTTCTTTTTCAGGTTTCCCCTCATCTGCTAGAGAGAGGTTTCCACTTGCAAGGGCTTTCTTTTTCAGGTTTCCTCTCATCTGCTAGAGAGAGGTTTCCACATCCGGTTTCCCCTCATCTGCTAGAGAGAGGTTTCCACATCCGGTTTCCCCTCATCTGCTAGAGAGAGGTTTCCACATCCTTGCAAGAGCTTTCTTTTTCAGGTTTCCCCTCATCTGCTAGAGAGAGGTTTCCACATCCGGTTTCCCCTCATCTGCTAGAGAGAGGTTTCCACATCCTTGCAAGAGCTTTCTTTTTCAGGTTTCCCCTCATCTGCTAGAGAGAGGTTTCCACATCCGGTTTCCCCTCATCTGCTAGAGAGAGGTTGGTTTCCCCTCATCTGCTAGAGAGAGGTTTCCACATCCGGTTTCCCCTCATCTGCTAGAGAGAGGTTTCCATCCCCTCATCTGCTAGAGAGAGGTTTCCACATCCGGTTTCCCCTCATCTGCTAGAGAGAGGTTTCCACATCCTTGCAAGAGCTTTCTTTTTCAGGTTTCCCCTCATCTGCTAGAGAGAGGTTTCCACATCCGGTTTCCCCTCATCTGCTAGAGAGAGGTTGGTTTCCCCTCATCTGCTAGAGAGAGGTTTCCACATCCGGTTTCCCCTCATCTGCTAGAGAGAGGTTTCCATCCCCTCATCTGCTAGAGAGAGGTTTCCACATCCGGTTTCCCCTCATCTGCTAGAGAGAGGTTTCCACATCCTTGCAAGAGCTTTCTTTTTCAGGTTTCCCCTCATCTGCTAGAGAGAGGTTTCCACTTGCAAAGGGTGTTTTGTTCCCAGCGTCCTTGCTGGCTCTCTTTCTTTAATCGATGTGGGACCCTACCATTGTTCCCAGCGTCCTTGCTGGCTCTCTTTCTTTAATCGATGTGGGACCCTACCAATGTGGGACCCTACCAAAGGTTTCCACATCCGGTTTCCCCTCATCTGCTAGAGAGAGGTTTCCACATCCTTGCAAGGGCTTTCTTTTTCAGGTTTCCCCTCATCTGCTAGAGAGAGGTTTCCACTCGCAAAGGGTGTTTTGTTCCCAGCGTCCTTGCTGGCTCTCTTTCTTTAATCGGTGTGGGACCCTACCATTGTTCCCAGCACCCTACCATTGTTCCCAGCGTCCTTGCTGGCTCTCTTTCTTTAATCGATGTGGGACCCTACCAATGTGGGACCCTACCAAATTGGGTTTTCCCTTTCGAGCTCCTCCTCAAGGTTTTTAAAACGTGTATGCTAAGGAGAGATTTCCACACCCTTATAAAGGGTGTTTTGTTCTCCTCCTCAATCGACGTGGGATCTCACAATCCCCAACCATTGTTCCCAGCACCCGGTTTCCACATCCTTGCAAGGGCTTTCTTTTTCAGGTTTCCCCTCATCTGCTAGAGAGAGGTTTCCACTTGCAAAGGGTGTTTTGTTCCCAGCGTCCTTGCTGGCTCTCTTTCTTTAATCGATGTGGGACCCTACCAATGTGGGACCCTACCAAAGGTTTCCACATCCGGTTTCCCCTCATCTGCTAGAGAGAGGTTTCCACATCCTTGCAAGGGCTTTCTTTTTCAGGTTTCCCCTCATCTGCTAGAGAGAGGTTTCCACTCGCAAAGGGTGTTTTGTTCCCAGCGTCCTTGCTGGCTCTCTTTCTTTAATCGATGTGGGACCCTACCATTGTTCCCAGCACCCTACCATTGTTCCGAGCGTCCTTGCTGGCTCTCTTTCTTTAATCGATGTGGGACCCTACCAATGTGGGACCCTACCAAATTGGGTTTTCCCTTTCGAGCTCCTCCTCAAGGTTTTTAAAACGTGTATGCTAAGGAGAGATTTCCACACCCTTATAAAGGGTGTTTTGTTCTCCTCCTCAATCGACGTGGGATCTCACAATCCCCAACCATTGTTCCTAGCACCCTACCATTGTTCCCAGCGTCCTTGCTGGCTCTCTTTCTTTAATCGATGTGGGACCCTACCAATGTGGGACCCTACCAACCCAGCGTCCTTGCTGGCTCTCTTTCTTTAATCGATGTGGGACCCTACCAATGTGGGACCCTACCAAATTGGGTTTTCCCTTTCGAGCTCCTCCTCAAGGTTTTTAAAACGTGTATGCTAAGGAGAGGTTTCCACACCCTTATGCAAGGGCTTTCTTTTTCAGGTTTCCCCTCATCTGCTAGAGAGAGGTTTCCACTTGCAAAGGGTGTTTTGTTCCCAGCGTCCTTGCTGGCTCTCTTTCTTTAATCGATGTGGGACCCTACCAATGTGGGACCCTACCAAAGGTTTCCACATCCGGTTTCCCCTCATCTGCTAGAGAGAGGTTTCCACATCCTTTTTCCACATCCTTGCAAGGGCTTTCTTTTTCAGGTTTCCCCTCATCTGCTAGAGAGAGGTTTCCACTTGCAAAGGGTGTTTTGTTCCCAGCGTCCTTGCTGGCTCGTCCTTGCTGGCTCGGGCTTTCTTTTTCAGGTTTCCCCTCATCTGCTAGAGAGAGGTTTCCACTTGCAAAGGGTGTTTTGTTCCCAGCGTCCTTGCTGGCTCTCTTTCTTTAATCGATGTGGGACCCTACCAATGTGGGACCCTACCAAAGGTTTCCACATCCGGTTTCCTCTCATCTGCTAGAGAGAGGTTTCCACATCCTTGCAAGGGCTTTCTTTTTCAGGTTTCCCCTCATCTGCTAGAGAGAGGTTTCCACTCGCAAAGGGTGTTTTGTTCCCAGCGTCCTTGCTGGCTCTCTTTCTTTAATCGGTGTGGGACCCTACCATTGTTCCCAGCACCCTACCATTGTTCCCAGCGTCCTTGCTGGCTCTCTTTCTTTAATCGATGTGGGACCCTACCAATGTGGGACCCTACCAAATTGGGTTTTCCCTTTCGAGCTCCTCCTCAAGGTTTTTAAAACGTGTATGCTAAGGAGAGATTTCCACACCCTTATAAAGGGTGTTTTGTTCTCCTCCTCAATCGACGTGGGATCTCACAATCCCCAACCATTGTTCCCAGCACCCGGTTTCCACATCCTTGCAAGGGCTTTCTTTTTCAGGTTTCCCCTCATCTGCTAGAGAGAGGTTTCCACTCGCAAAGGGTGTTTTGTTCCCAGCGTCCTTGCTGGCTCTCTTTCTTTAATCGGTGTGGGACCCTACCAATGTGGGACCCTACCAAATTGGGTTTTCCCTTTCGAGCTCCTCCTCAAGGTTTTTAAAACGTGTATGCTAAGGAGAGATTTCCACACCCTTATAAATGGTGTTTTGTTCTCCTTCTCAATCGACGTGGGATCTCACAATCCCCAACCATTGTTCCCAGCACCCTACCATTGTTCCCAGCGTCCTTGCTGGCTCTCTTTCTTTAATCGATGTGGGACCCTACCAATGTGGGACCCTACCAAATACCATTGTTCCCAGCGTCCTTGCTGGCTCTCTTTCTTTAATCGATGTGGGACCCTACCAATGTGGGACCCTACCAAATTGGGTTTTCCCTGTACAACCTATCTTCCTTCTCCCAATTGTTCTCTCTCACATTTTCTTTTTCTCTTCTGCCGGTATAGTGCTAGGGTGATCATTCTCTAAATTGGCACGGCTAAGTTTAGGGCATGGCTGATACCATGTTAGATGAACACGACTCTCCACAATGGTATGATATTGTTCACTTTGAGCACAGGCTCTCATGACCTTGCTTTGGGCTTCCCAAAAGGCCTCATACCAATGAAGTTAGTATTCCTCACTTATAAACCCATGATCATTCTCTAAATTAGCCGATATGAGACTTTCATCATCCAACAGTATCCATTTATTACTATTTCTATTTCCTTTATAATTTATTTGATTTTCTACATGATTATAGATAGAGAATTTTTACCACCATTTAAGTGGGGTAAGATAGTTTTAGCAAATACTCTCATTATATAATTAAATGTGTGTGTATATTATAGTCAATATTAAAATATGACTACCTTTGCTTTATGGGATCCTAAACTTGGTATTGGATTCCAATTATTTTGTTACTCGAGATGTGCATCACTTTTATATGCCCTAGACCTTACTAGGTATACGTTACTTTTATACTCGGGTTCTACAAAACTCCTAAAAGTGTTTAGAACAAAAGAGAGTATATTTCATGATTATAATGATCACGTAATGCATGAAGCTCCACATTTTGAAACACGTCAGTTCTTAAACCTGATGAAAAAAAAATCATTAAACGGGCTAGAAGCCCAACATCAATCATATCATGGCTTATAATTTCATGAAAATACATCGTTTAAATCAATCAATCATCCCGAAAAAAAACATTTGAGCAGTAAAATCGCTTTATGGTACTTGACCAAGCCAAACTCGCTCTCATCATCTTTTCACCAAGTTCAAATCTCGAGCCATCATCCTTTTAAGGCCGACATTTTTCTTCCATTCGGGTCCAATTAATTCAAATCCCTTGATCAAAAGATTATATTTTCAAATCTCTATTCTCAAATATGGTCGTAACGATTCATATACAGAACTCAGAGTCTGGATCGACACTTGATCGCGTCGACATTTATCTACGACATGGTAACGTTACCTACTCCTCACTTCATCCCATAAAAATTCATAGAAGGTCAACCAATATACTATTACTCCAAGTAAAACACGTTTAACCATACAATTTCTATGAACGAGTCATCGAAAAGGCATGTGCACTTTGTTGATATAAATAATAACTTTCATTTTCTTTAAGTCTTTTTTATTTTTTATTTTTAATATAATTATTTTTATTTTTATATTTTTAATTTAATTTATTAATATTAAAACAGATATTTTGTTATGAACGGCAAAATGTTTAGGAGAGTAAGAAGGGTTTGGGCGCAATATCAATACCGATACCCAACTGTTTCAGTTCAAAGCTTTTACCTTAGCCGTTGTTCTCTGTTCTCTCCGAGTTCATCTTCATACTTGAAGAAGCAATTGGAACAGGCAGAGAATAGTATTAGATTTAGAGTAAATGTGGTATCTCTGTGTGTTCTATCACAGGCTTTTGGATTACAGGAAGGCCGAGGTCGAATCTCTGGCCGAGTTGTTTGGTGAAAATGGCGACCACAAAGGGGGGAAGTTGGAATGGAAGCTTCCTCTTCACCATCACCCCGATTCTCCTTTCCATTTCGTCGACCTATCTTCCGATGATATCGCTCGAAACATCGCTAATCGAAGTCAGTCATTTGTTTTCGTTTTCGGTTTTGTTCTTAGTTGATTCCTGTTTCTTTCTTTTAATTTCGTTTGGTTTGGTTTTGTGTAGGTATACTAGTGAAGGGGATGTATGAACTCTGGGGCGTAGGAAGTGACTACGAGGAGCTACAGGAGTCTATTAAAACTTTTCCGGAAGAACGGAAGTCCCCATACTTACTACAGGGAAGTACCTTCAAGATTTCTGTAGAGAGCTTTGGGAAGGCTATCAGCTTCCAGGAACAAAATGAACGCATTCAGGGTCTAGCTTACATCCCTTTCAAGGTCTAGTTTTAGCCTTTTTTTTCCCTTTTCTCCTATTCTTTCTTTTTTGTTTTTTTTTTTTTTTTGGTTAAATTCTGCTTTTGTGCTACTGAAATCCAATCGTTTTGTTTATAATGGATACTAGATACTACATTGTTATAGTGTGGATTGCTTTCTTCAGTGGATGTAACCAAATTAATGTGGCAAGAAACTCTAGTTTGGGCAGATTAATATTGAGCTTGAAGAGTTGGGTTAAGTGTGATGAATCAGAGATAATAAGGCTAAAAGTTATGAACTATGGTGTTGAGGATTGTTGGGAGGGAGCCCACATTGGCTAATTTAGGGAATGATCATGGGTTTATAAGTAAGGAATACATCTCCATTGGAATGAGGCTTTTTGGGGAAGCCCAAAGCAAAAACATGAGAGCTTATGCTCAAAGTGGACGATATCATACTATGTGGAGAGTTGTTATTCCTAACATATCATACTTCTAATTTTTTAGGTAGAGTGTTAATAGATGAAAGAATTGCAAAAGCAATTTGAGAAATGGAACTATTGACAAGACTTTAATACCAGGTCTAGAGTTTAAGCATAGGAGCCCTGAATTGCTCAATCTTATCATCTTTTAGTTTCTTCTTAAGAAGATTTTCCAAGAATGACTTAGGACTTGTTTGATAGGCAATCTAGACTCTATTTTATGTTTCAGATTCAGGGAGTTTATGGAATACAGATGTGTCCTTGAAATAGTTTTTTGATTCTGTGATACAACGAATATAAATTATAAAAACAACATTTTTATGTTCTCATTGTATCCAGATTTTGAATTTGAAATTTAAAATGTAAATTTATTTTAAAAACGACAAAACTTTAATAAATATAGTATTTCATGCTATAAACTCAATTCATTTTTGTTAAATTAAAATGTGTAATATAATGTATTATAAATTATGATATTGTAAAATAATTAATATATAATTTTTTTTAACAAACACATGTTCATAAATTAATTATTAATAGTTTATGTTCAACCTAATATTTATTGGATAACTAAACTAGTTTTATGATTTAAAAAGATGTTATGTCAAACATATTTTGAAAAATTGTTTAAATTGAGATCCAATTTATGAATGTTCTACCAAACACATATGAAAACAGGAAATAACTCTGTTTTCATTGAATTCATTGTTTTCAGATTGCCTACCAAACAGTCCATTAGATTCTGTGAATCAGCAATTGAGCTGCTTGGACTTTTAGCCATTATGAAACTAAAAAGGAATGTTGATGTAATAGGATTAGAGGTAAATTCATATTAAGCGTTGTTAAATCCTTGGTTAATCATTATTAGTTTTCTTTTAATTCTCTTGGAGAATCCCACTCTTTATCCATTACTAGTCCTTCATTATAAAGTTTATGACTTGATTCTCTGAGAGAAGTTTCCTTTATCCCTTAGGCTACACCAATTTGGTGTCAGCAATTGTCTAGTCCAACATTGGCTACTGTCAGTGGAAGACCAGGAAACTCCTGTCGGAGCCGTCACAAGAGGGAGATTTGTGAGTTGTGCTTGGTACTCAACAACACACAATGATTTACGATGGGGAATCATTTTGAGTATTTTTTCAAAGATTAGAGGAGAAATTTTTAAGAATCTTCCGAGAATGGAGTACTTCCACACTAAAAAAACCAAATGAAGACCAATGGTGGCAGAATTTTTTTCAACAACACCCCTAAATTTCTACGTCAACCTTGAAATGTTGGAGTAAATCAAGAAAGAGGTTGAAAGAATCAACGTCTTTAGGAGTATGTGTTGAATGTTTTGGAACGAATTTGGGCATTTGTGAAGAATTCCCCCAAAGCCAAGAGCTCTCGGAACATACAAGAAATTTTCAAGAAACCCAAAACAGAAAGGATGTGAAATTCATGTGTGAAGATAAAACAAACAAGCAATAAAAAAGTAAGGGAAGTTGAAGAGTGTTGCGGAACCCACACAAAGAAGGGAAGTCGCTGGAAGTAGTACACGAATAGCTCGAAGAATTAGAAGATGAGAGGTTAGAATGCAAAACCTAAGGTGTAGAAAAAGTAGCGTACGAAGTGTAACATACAACAGTTGCAGGCCAAAGGTCATAGACCTGCATGAAGAAGAAGACGACATGATTTTATGACAAGGGTCACTTATCGTGAGTTGCAAGCTCTTGTGCTATTTTAGGGGGTCTTTGAGGAGGTAGGAACAACATAATTTTAAGAGAGATTAAGAGACATTGGATTGAGTTGTGGTCCTTTGTAAAGTTTCACCCCTCTCCTTGAGCCTCATTGTGTAAAGCTTCCTTTTTGTAATTACTAAAGGGCTCCATTTGCTTGATTAGAGTCCCTTTTCATATTAGGTTGGCCCTTTTTGTATTGCCTTGTAGTCTTTCATTTTTCTCCAATAATTGTTGGTTTCTCATTAGAAAAGGTAATTTATGGCAACAATAATAAGCAGCAAGGTGCAGCTAAGGTTTGTGGTTGCACTTGCACTTGCACTTGCCTATGGATAGGCGACACATGCGTGGGGTTGTAGTCACTTCCCTTGGTCTTCCACACAAAAGATCATTGACAGTATGGGAAGTAAGTTTAGACGATGGTTCACAGCAACTAAAAGAGCAATAAAACAAGATGCCCCTGGAATTTCATCTCTAAACAGAAATGCTGGGTTGAACACTGTTACAAGCTTGTTCTGGGTGGGGAAAAGATTCCCTAGACCTTGTGTGGACCTTCCTTAAAATGAAAGAAAAAAATCCCTTTGGAACAATGATCGTAAGGCTCTTCTTTGAGAGTTGCTAGAATGAAAAAGTAGGTTTCTTTCAGCATATTTGGGTTGATAATTATATCTTTAGGGAAGGAGTGATTAATCTAACCTCTAAATTGAGTTCTCTTTGTTAACCTTTTTTCAAATTACGCTCTTTTAGATAGTGGTACAGATTGCTTTTATTTAAACTCCTAGGTGTTCTTAAGGATTTCTCCTCATCCCTTGTATATTTTCACATAAAAAGGAAAGTTGTTTCTCTTTCAGGAAAAAAAAAAACCAAAACAAAAAGAAGGTATATAATTTAATTCATGAATGCAAGTTTTATTGAGCAAGTATTATCCATCTACCTAACTTTTTATTGTTTCATGCATGCAAATTTGATTGAGTAAATTAATCAGTTTACTTAATTTTGTACATTTATTTTCGTCATGCTTCACATTCTAACCTGGGAATCTTACCCTTTTGAAGAAACTCAGAGGCATGTTGATCAATTGTGGTAGTTATGCTACCTCATGCTTTATTTGTGTTACAATCGCTTCTGCTTTTACATTTACTTCTTAACTTAAGACATGGTCTCATACAATTATCATGGCTTCCCATCATAAATGGTATCAATCAAATAGTAGAAGTCCTATCAATGCCATTTTCCTCTGTTAGCACTTCTAGGTTCTGCAGGTAAATACTTGAGTTTGACACTGTTTTTAATCATCCATTTGTCACTAAAGCTCTAGTGCATGTCAATGTCTTCATTTTTTAATAAATGAATGCGGATGGTATATTTCAGGGTCAAGTTAATTTAAGAAATCCAGATCATAAGTTCAGCCTTATGGAGGCGGCTGATTACGGACTGAATAATGGACTTCCACCAGTTGCTCAAAGGACGATTTTTTTTGGTCGGGAGGTTGGTGGTGCTGATAGGAAGCTTATACCAACATATCAGTTAAAAAGTCGCACTTATCTTGGGCCAACTGCCATGGATGCTGAAATGGCTTTCTTAATGGCCAACCAAGCATTAGCGACACCTGGGAAACTTGTCTATGATCCTTTCGTTGGCACTGGGAGCATTCTAGTTGGCGCAGCTCATTTTGGAGCAATGACAATGGTAATTACTTTTGCTTTGGATATTTATTTTTGATATTTGTGAGTGTTTGGGTCAAGGATATGTGCATCTTGATTAATCTCATAAGGAAATTGGTCAGTAGTTTTGAATCCATCCCTCTAAAATGTGTACTTTTTTCACGTACATGAATGTCAATGGGGTAACTCACGGGGGGTTACTTTTTCTTTGTATTGGAAACTAGATTATGAGTTTTGGTTTTCAATTTAGTTTACATAAATTGCCTTTAGGGAACTTAATTTGAGGATGTTTCCAGTTCCTATAGAATGTGGATCTGGGAGTGTGGTAGACCATTTAAATAAAAACTCACCAAAATGTCTCAGGGTGCAGATATTGACATTCGGGTGGTACGTGATGGTCGTGGCCCTGATTGTAATGTTTGGAGCAATTTCAAGCAGGTAATTGTGTTTTATAATAAAATTCTATGTAGAAACTTTTCTTCATAGTGACAGTCTTAGTTTAAACTGTAAACTGCAAGTAATCTACTATGTTAAAAGTTTGAAACTTTATGCATGCATGAAGTGACAATTAAAATACATGTGAAGGTGACAGTTAAAATACATGTGAAGGTGACAAACATGATAAAGAAAAAAACCGACTATACTCTTAGCAATTTGCTTGTGCAATTTTTGTAGATTCAACTGATTATTATGATATAAGTTTTGGTTCTTATGCTCCTATGCATGCAATTATGACTTTTTAGATGTGGTTTACTGCTTGCAGTATGGATTACCGCCGCCAATTGCACTGTTAAGAGCAGACAATAATCTTCCTCCCTGGCGTCCAGGATTGAAGGAGGTACAGCAGCAATGTTTTGCACGTTTACTGCATATTTTCATATTTCCTTGTGTTTCTGTCTGTTTTGAAGCTCCACTGCCATTATTATATTCTGATGCTTACTGATTTCTGTGGATATTCATAGCATAGCATCGACTTACAAATTTGCAATCATTTATGTAGTAAAGGATATTTGGTAAAGCAGGATTAGAAGGGAATTTTGATCAAGTAATATGTGAATCATTACTCTTAGGTTCATTTCCTGTAAGTGACTGCTGGTACTCGTTAGCTAACATATAACCAGGTAAAGAAAAAAAGTTGTATGGTGAACTCACAATGACCACTTTATAGTTACTCTTTGCATAATAGCATAATACCACATCAGTTTTCTCCCCGGATAATGGGCTTGATAAAATTTCTTCTCAAGAAGCTAGATGGGATTCTATGTAACTTTTTTTTAGAAGAAATAAACCCTCCTCCAAGGAATTTGTCCGATAAGACTCCCCCTCCTCTCCTTCATGAGAATGCATTAGAAGGTAAACATAATTTTTCCTCCTTTCTAAAGGTTTGTGGTATTGAAGTTTATTAAATTAAATCATAGACATTCAGAAGTTCAAGATGGGCTCCTAACGATTTCATCCTGTCTTCGTAGCTGAGCATTTGATTTTGGGTTCTTTGGTCTCGTGGAAGCTTGCTTTTTCCATGCATGGTGCTGGCTCTTTCCTTCTTTGTTATTGTTCCTGCCCTTTTTCAGTATTTGATAGGTTTCTCTTAGTCTGCTTATTTTCCGTTTGATTGCTTTTGTTTTGGTTCTTTTGCAAATCCGTGCACCTTCATTTGCTCTCTTTGAACTTTTTGAGGTTGTTTTTGAGTTCCCATTGGTTAGTCTTGTGGCTGTTGTTTCTCTCGGTTCCTTTGCTGTTGAAAAGATTAGCTCTCCTCATGTTATTTGCACAATTTTCGAAGCCTTTAGAGTCTTGAAAGGTCTGTGGTTGGCTCAAGTTTTCTGGAATTTAACAAGCTGTTTGCTGTAAAGGTCGTTAATATCCATGCATCATTTTTCAGCAGGCTCTGTCTGAAAGTTCTTTTTTGGCCAGAGTTTCAGTCGGCTGTGTTTTTTCGAGCCTTGTTTTAGGTTGCTGCAGTTGCTTTTGGAGTGCTTTGTGGAGCCTCCCTTCTTCGCTTCAGCCTTGATTGCATGCTTTAAAAGTTTATTTATTTTTTTGGTTCAAAGAAAGCAAGGTTATTGGATAAATCCATTATGTTTCCATGGTAGACCATTTTAAGTACTTGTTGATGTGATGCTTATTATAAGTTATAACATTATATTGGCTGTCCTGAGTCTTTATTAAATCTGAGGCTTGGCTATTCAGCTATTCAGCTACTGATATTTTGTAGTGCTGATTCTGATGCATTTTCATAACTTGTTTCTCTACCCAGATATTTGACGCCATCATTTGCGACCCTCCTTATGGAGTACGTGCCGGGGGGCGTAAATCCGGTGGTCGGAAATTGTTGAAAGGAACTGTTGCGCCTTACACCGTTCCAGATGATAAGAGAACCGACCACATACCATCAACAGCTGCTTACAGCCTTGTTGAGTGTGTGCACGATTTACTCAACCTTGCAGCCAAGATGCTTGTGATGGGTGGCAGGCTTGTATTCTTCTACCCTGTGTTGAGGGAAGAAGATTGTGTGTTTAACCAATTCCCAGAGCATCCATGTTTCACGTTAATCAGTTCGTCCGAGCAGATATTGAGCTCTCGATACAGCCGGGTACTGCTAACAATGGTCAAACATAGCTCGTACACCAAAGAAATGGCGGAGGCAGCAAAGTTAAAACATGAAGAATTCAGGGAGAACCATTTGAAGTGGTTAGAAGATGGTAATCTCCATTCTGCAGTTTTCGGCCCCACCATTGATCCCCGGCTTACGGTTGCTGGCAATTGCAATGCTACCAAAGATCCAAAGCCGAAATACAGAGGGAAGTATGTATAAATGGAGGTTTTAGTTTAATTGCCATGGATTTTGGTTTGCTGTTCCTCTGAATTTTTAAAGCCCCCATGGATTTTGGTTGTGGATGCAGGTTTCTTTTGGTAGTAGTAGAAAGGACCTATAATTAGAGCTTTTGGAGAAAATTCTCCCATGTTTGTTCCAAGTTTTTGTTTCGATTTGAATCTTTTTGAGTTCATGCCATGGGATTTAAATTATATTTTCATTTGCTTTTAAGTAGTTGATGAACCCACTAATCTTGTTTCATTTGTCTTAAGCATGTCCAAATTCAAACATTTTAAAGTCTTGTGATTTGAAATATGACCCTCAATTCATGATATCATCCTAAGGGATTTCATTAGCCATTATAGCTCATTCAAACAAGGCTCAAACCATGGGTTGATTATATCATTGGGGTATTCAAATATCCATTCATTTGGGTTCTATTGAGTCATGAGCCATCCCATGTCCATACTAGGTCATTTATAGATTTTGTACCAAACAACGGGTGTATGTACCAATTTTTGCCACTTGGGCAGGAGCACAATGTCGGCATACTTGTATTGTTCGACACTATTCTTAAAAAACTCATTTCAAAGCAAGTCACTAGAGTCACTCGTTTTACCACGCTTGTGCACACTTAGTCTAATTTAGGTATCTATACTATGAGGGATGAGTAATTGCAAATTAAGTTGGAGTAATTGGAAATTACCCGAGGAAATAAGCACAATGAGGGAGCCTCATTCTTAGAATTCAAATTGTAAATGTAGTACATTTGGTAAGTAATACCAATCGAGATACTAGAGACAAAAGGATTAGAAACTACTACACTCTACTGTGCTCAGAATTTTTTAGATGAAAATCTTAGTAAGGTAAACAATTTATTCCTAAATTATTTAGGTACTTTTATTTTTAAAATACCTAAATCATTTTTCTAAAATATGTACGTGTGATGGTAGTTTAACCGTTTGGAGGTATTATAACTCTCATTTGCAGAAGTTGTAGCTTTAAAACCTAAGTTTAGACATATTAAAGCAAGTATAAGTAAAAAACAATCATGCCCGTGTTTTCATTCATCATTCATGAAATAAAGAGAAATAATTATGAAAAAAGCCAAACTTTAATGTGTTTTTGTGTTTTGGTGCCGAAGTTATTAAACTATCGAGAATTGTGTCAATATTATGCCCATAATGATACCAGAATGTAGAATCAACAACTAAAAAGATTAAAAATGGTGTATATAATAAATTGTGTATATAATTGTGACGATAATGTGGACGCAATCAATTATTTGCGATAAAGGATGAAGGATGAAGAATGATTCCCACAATGATTTGGAAGAAACTATAGACCAAAAGAATCGATAAAAGGTGGCTCATGGTCCTCAAATGATCTATCTTGAACCTTTTGGAAAGGTCCACACAACTCTCACATCTACATTATGATTTTATGAACACCAAGTTGGTGCACCTCTCTATTACACCTAACGATCACTTTGATTAGCTACCATGTTGAATCCAATAACCAAAATAATAAATGAACTTTCACGAAAACAATATAGGTAAAAAAGTCCATACATCATTTTAGTTTTGACACAAAATATAGGTCGAATTATCGAAATTGTAAAAGACTAATGTGTTTAATTATTTGGCCCCAAAAAGTGCCTAAAACAGTGTTGAATTCGATTCCAGGCCATTAGAGTAGGATGCAACCACAATTTGATTGCAATTGTTTGATCTCTTTCATGCTCAAAAGGGCAAGGCAATCATGCCATGCCAAATATGTCTAATGAACCATATGCTTAAAGTACTCTCTATTTTATTACTTAGTAGGCTGTGGGCTGTGAAGTCATCACTAATGAACAATATGCTTAAAGTTTGCTGACTTATTTGATCTCTATTGGTAATTATTTGAGACAATTACCTCGAGATCTTATTTGCTCCATTTATCATTTTTTTCGATAAGGAGCCTTATGTAATATTAGATTATGGAGATTGTTACCTTACTCGTTATACATAGTAAAAATAGACCTGGTATATAGTACATGACAGGTATGGTATATGATAAATAACCTATGAAGTAAATGGTCTAATAAACAAGGTTATATTTAATAAAACTATATGGTAGATAGTTATATTTAGATGACTATTTCCAGACTTATTTGTATTCTCTCTTACTATATATACATGAGGTCATTAATATAAACCTCAAGCCAATATTCTTTCTTTCATCTTTCTCTTTGGTTCTTTGTGTTCATTTATTTGTTTATAATCTAATAATAAATTAAGTCTATCTCAAACCACTAAAAGGGTAGAGTCTTATCATTTAAGTCTCAAAATTAGTATTTAATAAAACTACTTACGATCAAATCATAAACCAAAGCCTCCTTCAAATTAATGAGAAAAGGTAAGGTCTCATTGTTTCGAAAGTAGCACATAAGAAAACAACTTATATATTTTCTCAATATGAACTTTAGTTAATTTCATTTGGTAGAACTTAGCCTTTCTCCGATTTGCTTAAACCCTCGAAACGGTAAGCTTAGTAAACTAACTATAGAATCATCTAAGTATACTTCCTCACAAACAAAAATTCATTCATTAGTTGTAATCTTGAATGGTTACAAAGTTAGAAGTAATAAACCATTATTTTTTCATAAATGAGAAAATATTATTACAGAAGTACGAGACTTTAGGACACAAATCTCAACACTCATACTTCAACCAAATACCATCAAAATTTATAGCTCGTCGCATGGATTAACATCGACAAAAACTTTAAAAAATTATCATCAATTATATAAAGCAATAAACAACCTCAATCACAAATCAAGATAATAGAAAACCTACAAGCCAAAACTTGTTGTAATAACCACACTCCTCATAAGCACAAAATAAAATGGATCAGTCAAATCACTCATAAACAATGAAACAAGAGAGTGGAGGACGAAATAGCTACAAAAGCCTCACAAGGTAATCAATCTCATACTAATTTAAGAATTAATATCAATAACAAACCCAAAAAAACACACAAATCTTGGTTCAAGAGTTCTTTGTGTCTGTGCATTTATGGCTCACCACATAGTTCATTAATGTCTTCAAAAGAAGAACTTATATCAAAAGATCTCTATCTTGGATGAACTATTTTTCTTTCCATCCTTTCCCACCAGTCAAACAACAAAGATTTGTAAGACGAAAGTGGTGAAGAAGCCATCTTTTTACCACTTTTGACTGTGCATGAACTATAGTTTTACAGGAATCTTGAATACTCAACTCAGATTCTAAAGCCTACATTTGGCCAGAAAAAATTACTTTATGAATAGCTTGCTCTTTCCTAAAAACATCGTTCTAATAACTTGTGTACGAGGACAGCAGACTACAACAATCAAGTTCGTAACACATCTAGGGTGTTAGGTTATGGAGCCTCACTGTACATACCTGAAGTCATTAATATAAACCTCTAGACAATATTCTTCCTTGCATTTTCGCTATCCTGTTTTTTGTGTTCATCTAGATCGAGTATGTGTGTTGTTATGCGATCCTAACATAGGGATCTTCGGAAATCCAATGAGGATTAAGCTTTTTTTTGTTTTTTGTTTTTTTTTTTCTGATAAATAAGAGTACGAGTCTAGAAACGAACCTGGGGTGAATTGCAATGCTTGTCCCTCCTACCACAGAGTGAAAGGAATCTATCAAAGTGCAACAGCAAGGGGCATTTATCACTCAAAACTGACCCTTCATAGGCTTCTTTCAGAAGTACTGTACTCCTTGCACCTTTATTAGTGATGTAGAAGATTCCTTGATGCTTTAACAAGCACAGCAATAGTTTTGATGGAAGAAGAAACTCCCTATGAAATGCATCCAATTGTGTTGATCTCATCCTTTTTTCCATTGTCAAGCTTAGAAACTCGTGAAGAACAGCAACGACTCTCTTTCTTGCCTTCGGATCAGCTGCGTCAAATCTCCTCGCGTTCAAGTATGGAGAAGGAAAATCCATTTTCTGCCACCTTTCAAGATGTTCAAGGTAACTCATGTTTGGCCTAAAGCCTGGAGGAAAACACATCTTGAATGCAAATGGACCAGAAAAGTTGCCATCCTTTGATATTCGAACTCTTTTTCGATTCTCACAAGAAGATACATCTCTGGCTCTACCAAATCCTTCCTCCCGAGCACTGATTGCGAGCGAAGAATCCCAATTCTCCAAATGTAGGTGGGCTTTCCCATCAACTTCCTTCACTGAAAAGAATTCAGGGTACTCAGGAATCAATGAAGTTTTGAAGTCACAAGGCAAACCCAATTCAGACGCGATGAACTCTATATTTTCGAGCGGTACTCGACAGTCAACTGACAGCATCAACAGCTTCCTCAAATTCTTTACTAAGATTGGTTCCATTGAACTCTTAACCTTATGTTCTTCACTAGCAATCTTTTCAGCTTTATTGGTGAGCCTAACATAAGGCCTTCTACAGCTTCCAGAATCAACATAAAAAATCGAAGAGTACCTCTCAATAACAGCCATGAAATTCCATTTTTGGACAAATCCCACTTCTTTCTCCAAGTCCCTCAAGAATATAAACTTGTGCTTTTGAGATTGGATAATGTTTATAAGCTTCAGTATAAGGGATGGCTTTTTCTGCAACTCCATAACTTTGTCAAGTTCATCAACTCTATAATATATTTTCCTCTTCGGTCTCATTCCACCGCTAGATTTGTGCCTCATCAAGACCCAAAGAAAACCTGACTCCTTATGATTAAAAACATGTATTCCACGATTTAGGCGTAGAAACATAGTTTTTCCATTCATTTTAAACCCTAAACTCTGTTAGAACATTTATCAAACAGTTTGTGGGCAACATCGAACAAAGCCCCTGATCGAACCATCCTACATCCGATTCTCAGATTTCGGAATCAACAAT
Organism: Cucurbita maxima; assembly: GCF_002738345.1. Classification (NCBI taxonomy): domain Eukaryota; kingdom Viridiplantae; phylum Streptophyta; class Magnoliopsida; order Cucurbitales; family Cucurbitaceae; genus Cucurbita; species Cucurbita maxima. Next base: position 117,452 of record NW_019272089.1, on the reverse strand, counting down.
ACTTCTTGCAAATATTTTTCTGAAACATGGCGAAATGAAAGCCTTGAAAACGCTAAATTAAGGGCTCGGGCCTATAAACAGCCAAAATCCAGAAGAAAAAAAGTTGAAAAGCTTTACGTTTACAATACTCTGAAAATGCTTCGAAAGTTGCAGAGCGTCATCGCAATCTAGAGTGGGAGGAACGAAGACAGGAAGAATCATGCACCGACGAAGATAAAGAGGCAGGGATTCAGCAATGAACACAAGTAGATAGTACAGGAGATTCACCTAGCGAAGATGAATAAGCCGGCGGCGTTTTTAGTTTCGATTTCCATCGAAAATATTGTGAAGAATTCTTAGTCTGAAGATGTCATCTGTGCTAGCAATCAGCCGAGGGGATCCAAAATGTTTATAGGTTTACAAAATTTGAACCACTTCAAATAAATTTTGTGAAATGCCACAAATTACTCTAATATGGAATACCTATCCAATCCCTAAGAATCAATGAGAAATCTCTTATCATACATCACATCTAGCTCGATTATTGATCTGTCATTTTTTGAAATCTCTCTTATGATTCAAAACCGTGGTATAACATGTATCTCTTCCTGTTCCTGTCATGGAATAGATGAACAAATATATAAATAAATTTTGTGTGAAGCTTGTGATGCAATGCATTTATTTGTGTCAATGATTCTGGATTTGTAACAGCTCAAGGCATCAGCTTACAACATTATAATCGAAATTTGAGCATGGATGAGTTGATTTGATGGATATAATAGCACGCTAAACATTATGATGCACATTTTTTGAAAAATGCGTGGATTGAGCTTCACATCGAGTGAAACCATGACTAGGTATCTATATTTAGGTCTCAATGTTGTGTCTCTATTTATGATTTGCTCATACATGTGAATTTTATGCGGTTATATGGGGACGGTTAGGGGTATACGTAACTCGATTGCCAAGGGTCCAAATAACTTTATAACTGGTTTATGATTGATGACTGTATTTGTGGGACTATTGGGGAATGTGCTAGTAAATTTACTCTTAGTGAACCTGTCATGAGCGGTAGGGGTCCTCAGTAGTACCTTGACGGTTGGCAAATTGAGATCATGTCTCGAGAGTCTACTATTGGGATTTATTTTTTATTATTTTATTTACAATTTAACATTATCGAAAATCTAAGACTATTAATGTAATCTTGAACCGTATGTGGTTGACATACTTTTATCATGTTCACGTAATAACCTAAAGGATTTATAGTATATGGGTACAGTTGGGTATCTTTTCTAGGTCTGTTATGACTCGATTTTCAAGGTTTTGAAACTCGGACCATGACTAAAAAGACGAAAGTGAAAACAATTAAAAAGAAATTAAAAAAGAGGTAGAATAAAAGAGGAAAATTCAATAAAATTAATACCGATGAAGAGAAGTTTAATTTCAAATATTACAAAGGGGTTACAAATATAAAAAGAAATTCAAAAGACTCCAAAATGACTGAAAATGGACTGATGCTTCAGAACGACCCCTATGACCGCACAGCTCTCTAACGCTCATCCACCTCGACCGACATCCAACGAACACCTGAAAAAGATAGGAAAACAGGGATGAGTATAAAAATTATACAAAGTAAGTCACCTACTTGTAGGCTCTCATCACATCACATTCTAGATTTAACAGATTCCCAGAGGCTTCTCATTGGCTCTAGGAGGTTTGGTTCTGGTCTTATCCCCTTGGGGCTATTTTGGTTCTCCGTCCTTTTATTTAAACCTTAAGTGTTCCTTATGTCGAGCTGTGAATGACTGGTGACCTAGAGGAGCTTCCTCAAGCATGACTTATGAGACTACTTGGTATCTTACCCAAGGGTGAACGATAACTACCTAGGTCCATAATAGTCTCCCTCATCAGGAAGAGGCTACTCCTCCCTTATCCCATCCAGCTAAATGGTACGTACGACGTGGACTCACGTTTCCCATGCAAAACGACTAGGAGCAGTAGATTCTGATCAGGAACCCCCCTGGTCCCCCACGAAGTTATGACACCGTTCACACACTTACAGCTTAAGGAAACTCCTAAGGTGGTTCGTATGTCGTGGTGGTCAGTTAAGTTTCTAAGGGAAAAGTTAGGTTACATAACTCATGCAAATTAAATGACCATTAATTTTATTGTTACTTTCTCGAACTCTATCTTATTGAATTTTTAAAGTATTATCGTGATTTCTAAATTTTTGAAATAATTATTTTTTTGTTTTGAATTGAATTATTATTTTTATACTTATTTTCATATCGATGAAACAACATGAACCTTCACATGTCACGCCACGTATATTATATTAGTATGTTCACTTTATATCTATGAGATATTGATAAGCCATGTATGCTAACCATGAAAGATATGCCTAATATACGTATGCATGCCTCGTAAGAATGCTATGTCATAAACAAAAATAGAGGTATGACTTGCATCACAAGTATATGTCATGATTTGAAACTATGAGACTTAATGTCACGTGCATCGAGATACTTTCTTGTTAATAATTAATATAGACACGTACATTACGATATTATGTAGGCTCTTTTCCTTCTGTGGTATCGACAACGTGAGCGTGCACTAGTTCGAAGGCGGGCCCAAGGAGTATGTATATGAGTCCGCCCAGTGGGCTGTGTATTGGAAAGTACTACACATCTAACTTTACCTTGACGGAAAAATAGAGTTGAAGATCATGATGTTTTTATGAAATGATAGGTCCCAACATGATTGCATGTGATTGTATTTTTCGACCCCAACAGTGGGGTTACATATGGAATATTTCTTTAAATACTCAAGCCACATGCTACTTACTTTTCAGGTAATGGTAAGACACTGTACAGATGATGGTGTTGTTGTGGAGGTCATGAGAATAAAGTTAGAACATTTACATTTACATTTAACGTTGGTTTAAGTACATAACAACATTTTAAAGAAATTTGCGCACCTATTAGACATGTCATGCATGTGGTAGCGACTTTGTTTTAAAAGGAAAAATAAAATCGTTACAATTACATTCCTCGACGGAAAGTATACACAAACAAATGACTTTGTTGGAAAGATCTCCCCCAACATAACTGTTCTTTGGTGACATTGGGTCTTATTGTTTAGGTTTTACCGGATGCTCCTTGTAAGAATCAAAAATAAAAAAAATAAAAAAATGAGGTCACCAAAAAAGGGGGCGAGAATTCTGACGACTTGCTAGGATTCTTGCACCCTCACCCTACACGTTTTCCCCGATGTCAAAAAATACGATAACGACCTTTAGCTGCACCTCACAGAACTCACATGCAAAGAAAATTATCATGATATAGAGGGGAAACAGGGGAGAAGAAGAAAAGACTATTGAACTCACGACGTCGAAAACCATGCCGTTGAGACTCATGGCGTTGCATAGTATAGATAACGCCATGGAAGAGGTCAACAAGCCAAAAAACACCACGATGCACATGGATGATTATTATTGAATGATGTCGTAGCTTTACTGACCAATAGATTAAACTAATTGCTAGTGGCAACTCTTTGTGGCATAGGTTCGAACCTTAATAGGTCAATAAAAGAAAGACGTTCTTTTTTATTTTTTTTATTTCTTACTATTTTACAAATTATTATTATTATTCTCATAATATCAATAATTAATAATTTAATTTGATAATTTTATTAAAATTATTTATTTAAAAATGATCATTAAGACATTATTTATTCATATGAATATTTTAAAGCTATTTTAAACAAAATCCAAAAACTCTTAATGGTCGAATATATGATGAAATTAATACTCCAAATTTCCCGTTTTAACCCTCTTAGTTAGGCTGAGTAGCCGTAAGCGCAAAGGGGTATTACGGTCAAATCACGACTCGAGATTTTCTCTTTCTCCACCTACGCCCTTAGCAGAGCTGCAGAATGAATATTTCCACTCAGTACTGTTAACCATAAACCAATTTTGCTCTGCAGCTGACGAATTCCTTCTCCCATGGCGGCCATTTCAATGGACTCCGCGTCGGCCATCTCTCAGAGACCTACTTCTTCCAAATTCTCCTTCAAAATCCTGAGTTACTCCAAATCTTCATCTCTATCATTTTCTTCCTTCACGAAATCCCAAAGCTATAATCAGGAGATCAGGAAAGCGTCTCTCTCTATCAAAAGCATCGCTGGAACGAGTTCTGGTCCCTCGTTTTCTAGAAAGAATTCTACTACTTCAAAGATTATATCCAGGTATGCACGCATTGTTCTTTTTAAATTTGCTGTATGTTTTCTTTTCGCAGTTTCGTATAGCCAATCGAGTCGTTGTTCTCTTTTAGCTTAGAGGTTAGGTTTCTTGTGAAAGTTTGAAGGACGTTCTCACCGGTTAGCATGGAGAAGATTTCAGGAATTGGAACCGGTCGTGATTAGGTGGAAATATGCTTTTGTATGATCGTTTCATGCTAAAAGGATCACGCTCGAGAAGATTGGTATTTTGAGACAAGAATTCACATTGTGCTTTTAGATTATCCGCTAGTGTTTAGGTTATTAATAATGGGAAGAAGATTTCTGCTTAAGAACTCCGTGATGGATGTATGGATCATTAAAGAAAATGATGAGCTACTGATTGATTGATTGATTGATTTGGACCTATGAGTTACGTCGTGGGAGTTATTCCCGATGTTTGATTCACAGTTCTGAAGGTTTCGGCAGTAACTTTTAGGTTTAAGAAAGAGAACTCAAGGGCTTAGACTTTGTGAGAGGTTACTTGTGACGTTGTTATTATTATTATTTTTTGGTTTGTCACATTACGATCAAAGTTAAGCACGGTGAAATGAATCAACTAAATGATGTACTGTCTACCAAATACTAGAGAAATGATAAAAGCATTGGGGCCATTTAATTGAACTGAAATTAAAACAATATTAGAGACATGAAATAGGCAAAAATCGACCTAGGGGAAATTCTCCAGGATCCCGATTCAGCGAAGCTGACATTCTTTTTTCCTCTCTAACCTCATATGAAAACTATTCAGCAATCCTATCAACTAAATTTCAGTTCCCACCTTCACCATCAATAAAAGGACTGTGACAAGATGGAGCATGCAAGAATTAATGATCAGTAATGATGTTTAGTTTTTTGGTAGATTTTCTGTTTTCTCTGGCCTTGGTGTCTAAGATTTTTTTATAATTATTCGTTAGGACTTATTTTACTTGAGTGGAGTCTCTTCTTGTAGTTGACAACTACACCCTTTTTGTGGATTTTTCCCTTTTTTATAAGCTCCTGTATTCTTTCATTCTTTCTCAATGAAGGTAAGGCATTTCATTAAAAAAGGAAAAGAAAGATTAATCACTTCAAATTCTCTACAAATAGCACCATCTTCTATCTTAGTAGTTTCGCAAGACCCTTTATTTAATCTAATTCAAAACACTGGTAATGCATCTCAGTTGATGGAACCTGAATTTATCATAGTATGGCTTTTCTTTTTCCTGGTGGAGCAGTTATGTTCTGTGAGGATTTAAGTTAGAAATTGGGTGGAACTGAAAAAAAAAAAAAAAGAGGGATAAAACAAACTGTTGCTTTGGGTTTTGCTTGATTTTTAATTTTGATTGTTCTTTGTAACTTCCTACTGATTGACCACACTTTGAGGACAAGGTATACTCTGGGGCGAAGTAGTGTTAGGCCTAACTTTATATGGATATTACATATCAAGCATATTCGATGTTTGTTGGACTTAATTGATGGCCATCTGGTTTCATCATCTGAAATTTAAGTATTATTATTGTGGTTGTTTCATTTAGTAGATTTCATTTTTGAATGAATCGTAATTGACAATCCTGTGATAGAAACAAAACTATGAAGTGTCGGTACTTACTATATCATAGATCATTTCCAACCAATCAGACTAAAATTCTAAGTTTTGTAATGAGCAATGATTGGGGTTTTGATGGATGATGGATCTATGTTCTATGTTGCTTTGATATTGTCTGTTACCGTGGTCAATCAGACGATCAAAATTTTAAAATTTTAAAAAATTACACAAATTTGGTTGTGATGACACTGTTCAAATTATGTTACTGATGAAGATGGTATTGTTAGTAGAATTTAATCCATTGGATGCCTGTTTTCATGTAAATACTTATATGGTGCATCCTATCATGTTTCCAGGGTGAGACGTCATACAATTTCTGTGTTTGTTGGTGATGAAAGTGGAATGATTAATCGTATAGCTGGCGTTTTTGCTAGAAGAGGATATAACATTGAATCACTTGCTGTTGGCCTGAATAAGGACAAGGCTCTTTTCACCATAGTTGTCTCCGGAACTGAAAAGGTGTTAGAACAAGTTATTGAGCAGCTCCACAAGCTTGTGAATGTTCTGAAGGTTACAGTATCATCTTTGTAGGCTCTCGTTTTTAATTATGGTTCAGCACATATATGTAGCCCTTCCATTCTTGTAGGAACAATTTTAGGAACTGCCTCATAGATCTAATCTTCTCATCAGGTTGAAGACATCTCCAGTGTGCAACAGGTGGAACGTGAACTAATGCTTATAAAAATAAATGCTGACCCGGCATATCGTGCTGAGGTAGTTTGTAGGCAATTTTTGTATTCAGAATTTTCTATATCCGTATGGCTAGTCATTTGATTTATTTCTACTACTCTCAACTAACATTCTTTCTTGATTTCCTTTTGTTTTTCCTTTTAGATTAAGAGGTTAGTGGACATCTTCAGAGCGAAAATTGTAGATATCTCAGATGATTCTGTAACAATTGAGGTGAGATTAGGATTCTCCCTCTCAAAAGAACTTGTGCAATTTTGTTAGGTAATTGTGAGACTTTTACCTTAATCTGTTGCTATGTTTAGCCTGTTAAACTGCCTGGGGTTTGTGGAGGAAAAAAATCAATAGAACATTTGAAGTAGTGGAGAGGGGCCCTTCTCTAGTTTCTATGTTTCTCTTTGAGTGTTAGTGACACAATATTTTTGTAATTATTCGTTAGTTCTTATTTTACTTGATTGGAGTATTTTCTTTATTATAACATCCTTTTGCGGGATTTTTTTAAAAGGATATTTGTATTATTTCTTTTTTTATCTATGAAAGTTTGGTTCTTTGTAGGGGAGGAAAAAAAAAAAAAAAAAAAGAGAGAGAAGAAGAAAATGTAACTCTAGATATTCAAGTATTTCTCTGCATTCTGCAGATATCAATTATATCCCAGTTTTGCTTTTCTTGCCCCCTTGAGGCCTCAGTATTTGTATTGTTTTAAGGCTATTTGTATCGTGTAGGTAACTGGGGATCCAGGGAAGATGGTTGCTTTCCAAAGAAATTTAAGCAAATTTGGAATTAGAGAAATTGCTAGAACTGGAAAGGTCAGTAACTTGCTTAATCTTAAATCTTCTAAAAAATTATTCTCTTTTTTCCCATTTTTGTATAATCTTGTTAAATTTTTCCTGCTAAGTATATAATTTTTCTGACTTTGATGTGTAAATCCTTTTCATGTTCTTTCGCAACATTATAGAGCTTCCAGATTTTTCCCTACTACAAAAAGACTTATCAATTGAGTCCCACCGTCCACAATAATCCATAATAGTTTTTATGTACAATGGATTTTTTTTCAATATTCTCGTCTTTGTGCTAAAAAGAACTTTGATCAAGCCTGAAGCTATGAAGGATGAGTCCATAAACAACGGAAAAAACAAAGTCACAAAAAACACCTGACTAGAAAAGGAAGGAAGCGACAACACCCCATAAAATGAAAATCGAACAGTCCAAAGAATCCTGCTAAAATACCAAAAAGAACTGGTTAAAGTACACAATATATATATATATATATATGTACATACTATAGATGTGAATATAGGAGCTCATTAGTTTTTTCCTTTATTGTAATTTTACTATTCTTAGATCAGGGCTTCCATGCATGCCCGTATAGATTAACTCTAATGTATAGAATGAGAATGAGAGTTCTCATATACCGTTGTAAAGCTCTCAAACATGCTTTACACTAAATTTCATAGGCAAAAGGCCAATGAACAGAGGGTAACTTTAGGTCGAAATAAGCTTAACTCATGAATAACTGAACCAAAAAGCATGAAAACTTTGCAGAGACGTCCATAATACTATTCCTAACACGTTTTCAAAATTTCACAGCATTTCAACGGGTGTACAAAAAGATGTTATTAAAGGGTTCTAGTATTTAAACTTCAGCTTTAAAGAACAAGTCACAAAACATGCCAGATACCTTTAACCCTGTCTCTCATATCAATATAAGGATTTTCAAGAAGGGGTACCAACTCTTATAGTGCAGCTGAATCCATGAAAATCCAAAATAACAGTCAGTGAAGAATAATCATGAACGGATAATTCCCTCAATCTACAACCTAAGTTCTTCAAACAAAGATGTGAAACTGAGCTTTTGTTTTGAGAGTAACTCCTTAATGGGAGACTTGAGGATCTTCAGGAAATAGCGTCTCGAGAAAGGTTCAGCATCGTCAATCATCTTCTCCGAGTTCAAATCTCAAACACCAACAATGGTATCGGACTTATGAGTATTCTAACTATAACAGTTCCGATGAACAGTCACTCACTTTTGACAGTTATACGATTCCAGAAGATGATCTAGAATTGGGTCAATCACGTTTATTAGAAGTGGACAATAGAGTGGTTCTACGAGCCAAAACTCATCTACGTATTATTGTAACACCTGCTGATGTACCTCATAGTTGGGCTGTACCTTCCTCAGGTGTCAACTCGAGAAAGGTTCAACATTGTCAATCATCTTCTCCGAGTTCAAATCTCAAACACAATGGTGTGTGTGCAATGTTGTTCTTAATTTGAGTAAGTTTGCTAATTGAGAGAAGATTGTATGTGAGGTTTGGAGCATGTAGAACAGTTTTTAATACTAGATCATTAGAAACACAGACGTTTTCAGTTCCTACTACTTCAGAGATAATGCCATGAGCAATTTTGACTTCAGATTGATTTATACGAAGAGATTAGTTAACAAAGAGATATCACTTGTCATATGATCTGAGGCACCGAAGTCTTCAATCCATGTACCAAAATTGTATGTTGTTTTTTTAAAAGCATGAAGGAAGTTACATGTTTGGGCTACTGATTCTGTTTTTCCTCGGGCGCCTTCTGAGTGGAATTGGTTTGTCCAAGTAGTTTTTGAAGAAGTTCCAGTTGCTCTTTAGTGAATAGGTTAGATTATTTCCAGACTCACATTACCTTTAGATAGTATGCTTGCTTTTAAGGTTTTTGCTCGTCTGTTGTCCATTCCTTTGTTTGGCTTCCAATCAGGTGGTTATCCATGAATATCCCAACACACCTCCTTAGTATGTCCTGTTCTTTTTTTTTTTTTTTTTTTTTTTTCTATTTTTGTAGTGCTCACCATGGTCTACTTTTTCATGTTCGACTTTCATTTCCAGGGTAGTTAATTTCGATTAGAGTAACTTTCATGAGAATTAGGTGTGCTACCACATTTAACGGTGCATGAGAGTTCCTAACAACGAAGGCAAATCCCTCAGTTTCAAACTTCCATGAGAATTAGATGTGCTACCACATTTCAGTTTTTGATTTATTTTTTTAATGAACTTCTGAAAATGATAAATAAATTTTTCTCTAACCAACCCACATACAAAATCAAATTAATGCTATAGATATATATCCTTAATTAAGTATGCCTTTTATCATTTTTATTATTTCTTAAGAAACTGAAAAAGGTATATTCCATGAAGGGCTACTACTGCCAGGATTTTGCTCTCTTAGTTGGATTAATGCTTTCACAAAGGTTTCCCTCCAACAACTGTCGAGACCGACTGAGTTAAGTGTGCTCTAATGGATAAAATTGATGAAACTGACAAGCCGGTGGTAGGGTGGATGACCAGCGACTTAATAGGTCCTCTGTCTGGAATCCAATGAACAACAACGTTTAGGTGATTATTAAAAATGACCTTACGGAGTTGGTTCTCAAGGAACAACGCATTTGGCTGTAAAATTTCAAACTCCAGTGGCTTAATGAGGGAGATGAAAGTTCCAAGCTGCTTGTGTTGAAGCAAGTCAAATCCTAGATGCAGTCTTAGTGGCCTCTGAAACAGTGGGTGATTGAATCTTTGGTGCTCAAAAAAAGCATATGAAGGCTTATGGAAAAGCCGTCTGGTCCTATTTGGACTTTATCTTTGAAAGGAAAGGTATTGGAAATAAGGGGAGGAGGTGGATGATGGCCTGTCTCCCTATGGTGAATTTCTCCATTTTTTTAAGTGGCAGACCCTGGAGAAAATTTGTGGCAAAGAGAGGGTTGAGACCGGGGACCCTCTTTCCCCATTTTCCCACCCTGATGGGGGATACTCTTAGTAGACTGGTTAATTTTTGCTGTGAGGGGATAACTCTGAAGTGGATTGAATTGGAAAAGGAGGGTGATTTACTATGTGGATGACACTACAATTTTCTATCCAGTTGAGAGGAAATTTTTTAAAAATTGGTGGCTTATCATCACCCTTTTATTCGAGCACAATATGTTTTGAGCAGCCTAGTTTACCACTTCTCTTTATTAAGAGCCTCAGTGGGAGTTATCAAGATAAAGGAAAAGTTTGTGAGAGACATCTTCTGGGGAAATGGAGAGGGCTGCTCCACATCGCTGGTGGCAGCTGAGAGAAACGTGGGTGTAGCCACCTTGTCAGTTGGGGCAGAACTTTTTACTGGGATATGGAGGCCTGCCTTGTTCCTCAAATGGTTGTGGCGGTTTATTTGTGAGTATAAAGCTCTTTGGATGTGAGTATTTATTGTATTGATCAACAAGGATGGTGCTCTCTTCCTCCCAAAGGCAAAGCTTGGTAGGCCTTGGTTTGGTTGACATAGCAACAAATGGTGCTTATTTCCACTATACTTTTGAATTTTAAGGTGAATTACAGATTTTTCTTGGCATTCGTTTGAAGCAAGATGAAACCATTATGAATTTCTTTGGAGAAATAAAGGAACATTCCAAAAGAAGGCTGCTAGTTGCATTTAGTTTTGGGATTTAGTTAAAATTTTTGCTGGGTGTTCTCTCTCAAAGTCTTTTGTAATTATAATTTCTCATATATCTTTGCTAGTTGGAGTCCTATCAATCCCCTGGCTTGGTTGGCATGTCTCATTTCCCACCTTTTTGTACTTTACCTTTGGATAATGAAAGTTATTTTTCTTATCGATTTTGTTTTTATAAACTTATGAATGTAGTTTAAAAAATAGTTTGAAGCTGTGTAAATTCCGTAAAGAATAGCATAAAATACAAATTTTAAAGTTCACCTAGAAACTTGATGTTCATTAAGAACTAGTATTATACTTTTACTCTAAATATCTATGAAGAACTGTTTAAAATTTTTATCTAAATTTGTATCAAGATTTTACTTTACTCGCCTATATTTTGCAAGTTCCAATTTTATTTCTTATGTATCATATATTTCAATCACGTTTGTATCATTTAAAGAAAAAATATTTTAATGCCACATCACATTAGTAAACTATTAATGAACTATAACTACGGTCAATAGGAAATTAATTGAAAAATGTTATTATATTAGTGACAAATTGAAATTTTGGATATGTTCAGTTCGAAACTAATTGGTTGGATACAAAATTATATATTTGCAGTTTTTGTTTTCATGAATTAGTAATATTTGAAAATCTTTTTCATCTTGTAGATTGCTTTGAGGAGAGAAAAGCTAGGTGCTTCTGCACCATTTTGGCGATACTCTGCAGCTTCTTATCCAGATCTCGAAGAAAATATGCCTGTTAATGCTTCCATGGGAATCAAAAATAAAGCATTCAACGGTGAACTGAGTGAATCCAATTCATCAGTAAGGAGTTATCCCGCATTCTGGTTTTTGTCCTGGATAGATATATCTCATTGCATCTTTTATATTGAAACTATGATTGTAAATTATAACAAGATTGATCTAATTATAATTTTTTTTCCAGTTATGAATCTGGAACCACCTTCTCTCATGATTTCCTTTTGTACACGATACTTGGAATCACTTTTGGAAGATCTCATTGAATCTGTGTGGAAAGAGATATATTCTTGATAGTTCTTTTGTTGGAAGTTCTCCCTAGTAGTTGTTTATACCCTATTAAAGTAGGTCTCAAAAAAATCCCTCGAATGCCTCTTATTTCCTAATTGGTATTTGGGCACAGAAGATAAATAATCAACTTTTCTTGCACTGCCTTCTCACTCAACATGCTTATGGTCTCTTTTTTCTAATGATGCTTTCCCAAAAATTTTGTAGACACCACGTAGCAAGTTTTCCGTGGTCATCTCTGAAAGAAGTTGAGAGTATGTGGACAAAATTCCTTGAAAACAATAAGCTGGAAAGTTGGATTGTACAGAAACAGTAGAATGTTTCAGGGGCTGAGGGAATCGATTTGTGATATTTGGAAACTTATGTGTTTCATTGGTGGCTCTACTTGGAGCTCTTCATATCACATTGTATAGTTACGGTGTGGCTATTAATATTGAGATTAATTGAAGGAATAAAAATTGCTGGTACAGTGTTGGTTAACTAATGAGTTATAGAGTATTGTAAAAGTTTGAATAAATGTGGTACCTAAATAAATTAGTTCTCGACAAAGTGGATGATAAAGTAGACTGTAAAGTAGACTATAGGCATATATTGGGTTTCACAAATGTTACAGATGTATCATTTAGTTTAAACTGTATTTGATGCATGTCTGTTGTCTTTAACGAATGTTTGACACTTGTCCAACAAATGTTAATAGTGTTGAGTGGGGGAAAAAAGAAAAAGAAAAAAGAACAGGAAAGAAAGAAAAATAAATTTTTTATCAGATTGCTATGTTATTCTCTGTATGTCTATTACAGATACAAGCAAGTAAACTTCTAGTAATGTTTTCTTTTTCTATGAAGGGAGATGTATATCCCGTGGAGCAGTCTGATGAGTTTACTATCAAACCAGTTCTTGATGCTCACTGGGGAGTACTCAATGACGAAGATGTAAGAAAAATTTGATACCTTCGATGCTTCAAAATTATCACTATTTTTATGGTTCTTAATGTCGAGTAGTGGTAGTTACATTGTTTTAATTACTAATTTGGTAGAGTGCTGGATCGTATTTTGCCTTTTCGTAGCATAATTTAAGGCTCCTGCTTTTCTATTCGAAACCATTATGGGCATTATAGGGAAATTATATGTTGTCATAGTTTGAGTAATGCTCCTGTATCTGTTTGCCACAACTACGTGGCTAGTTTATGCGTGTTCTATACGTTGAAAATTAAAGTGTTTGCTCATTTTACTGGAATCACTTTACTATGAAAAATTGCAGATGGATGGTCTTCGTTCACATACATTATCTATGCTAGTAAATGATGCTCCAGGTGTTCTATATATTATCACTGGACTTTTTGCAAGAAGGGGGTATAATATTCAGGTATGTTTAAAATCTCACGTGCTGAATCGTATCGATGTTTTGAGAACAATAGAATTATATTTCTTTTGATATTTCCTATTAGAGTTTTTTTTAATCAAATCTAATTAATCCCTTGCTATCAGAGTTTAGCTGTTGGTCATGCAGAAGTTGAGGGTATTTCACGCATAACAACTGTTGTTCCAGGCACGGATGAATCAATCTACAAGTTGGCTCAACAACTTTATAGGCTGGTTGAGGTTCATGAGGTGAATATCATAAGCTTTTTCCCCCAAAGTTCATTTTCAAATGCACGGTTGTATCATATTTTCCACATAACCGCAAATTTCTTCACGTGGTATTTGAGAATACCGACTTTATATGCTGCATTGATCCATGATTGGAACGATCTTGATTATTGTGTGTTTTGAACACTAGCAAGATATATATGCTTTGAGCTTTGAGATGTTCTAATGTTCCTTCTCTTCCCTTCTCTTCCAATTATAAGAGATTTAAACTTTGTTTTTTGCCTTGCTTTTAAGATACTGTCCTTGGACAAATTGTCTTCAAGGTTAGTGAGACCTTATCAGAATGCTCTAAAGAGTATGCACTCGATTCTTCTAATAAGCGAGAACATCTTTTCTTTTTCATTTTGGCAACAAGGGAGTAATTTTGAAATGCATTGATTGGACGGTCCACCACAAAGGGTCTAAATCCAATCGGTCTTGGTTATTCCTCTAGGTACGGGATCTGACCCACATTCCATTTTCGGAGCGGGAGCTGATGCTGATTAAAATTGCTGCAAATCCCTCTGCTAGACGTGATGTGCTTGATATTGCTCAAATATTTAGGGCCAAGGCAGTGGATGTCTCTGACCATACCGTAACACTTGAGGTACATAATTCTGAAACTGATATATTCTGCTGCGATTTTATTTTTGATAAAAATTCTGTTTTACTGGTAGTTAACTTATTGAGTCGATTAGTTTTAATTTTGACTTCCACTATCCAATTTAGGGATAAAATTTATACATTTAGTAAATTGCGAGGCTATGTTTGCTAACGATTTTGTTTTTAGTTTTTTGTGTCGTGAAATTTTTAACGGTTTTCTCCCAATTTTCTTACTATAGTGGCTGTGTTTGATATCGATTTCGTTTTTAGTTTGTGTTGTGAAATTTGTAATTGTTTTCTCCCAATTTTCATACTATAGTTATTTCTTTTCTTAAAGTATTATTTAGATTCTTAGTAAACTTTAAAAACAAAAACAGATTTTTGCAAACTATCTTTTATTTTTTTTAGTTTTCAAAACTTGATTTGGTTTTTTTAAAACGAGTAAAAAGTAGACAATAAATAAAAAAGCTTGAGTAGAAGTTGTGTTTATAAGCTTAATTTTCATAAACAAAAAAATCAAATGCTTATCGAATAGGGCGAATCTAGTGGTAGATCACATTAAATTGACTTCAACGGATACAATACTCATATAGTGATCATTGGGGCCTGTAGAAGAAGTCAATAACTTTAACAAAATAAGTTAAAATTATGGTGGTCATTCTACATCGGATTTGATATTTTACTAGTTTTCTTGCCAACCAGTACAGTAACGTCACTCTTGTCCCGTGAAACTAGTTGATATATACTAGTTGGTCCATTGACTTATAGTTAAGGATATATTAAAAGAAAACCTAATCACCACAAAATTTCTCACATCGGTTAAGAAATAGACTTGATACTCATTTCATGTATAGTCAAGGATATACCAGAATTGTCACGTGTAGCCAAAACAACATCAAGAACATTATTAGTTTCTCCATGTATTTTAGTTCATATTTCAAGGAGGTCAAATTTGATTCAATAAATTGAAAAGTGTGTCATATAGAGCAACAATTTGTAGTGATGAGTTTACTTGATACTCATTTCAGCTTACAGGAGATTTGCATAAGATGGTCGCACTCCAGAGGTTGTTAGAGCCTTATGGCATTTGTGAGGTTTGTACAGAATATCTGAATAAACTCCCTTTTCCCTCCTATTTGAGTTCATAGATGGATGATGTTGGGGTGTTCGTTACAGGTAGCTAGAACCGGACGAATAGCATTGGTGCGTGAATCGGGAGTTGACTCAAAACATCTTCGTGGATACTCATTTCCTCTGTAAGTTGAGGCGTGAGGGGCACGAAACATCGCGGTCTTACACGACAAATGATATCGTGGATGGTATGGATGATGCCAGAATATGTAAGAATGGTACCAAAAAGAAAAAGAAAAGAACTTTTTTGCTGTGTGTTTATGAAGATACCCAGATGCCCTGGAGCTGACTGAAATGCTTGTTTTTTTTAAAAATTTAGGGGCAAATTAAAGAGAACTAGTTCTAACATTTTGTTTGTTTAATTTTTAATAATCTAAGATGGATATTGCTCTATTCTTTGTTTCAATTTGTTAATTAACATAATTTTTCATACTTAATTATTGACTTTTACTCTTGGGCTGTTTCATCTGTTAATGAATTATCAACTAAAATTTATGTACAAATGTCTTATAAATTGTAAGGATTAAAAAAAAAAAAAAAATGATCAATACAAGGTGTTGGAATTCTCGGGTGACTCACCAGAAGACACCCAACAAACCATGAATAATTTTCAAACGTACGAACGGTTTACTCTGTTGGACATAAATGCCGGTGAGATGGAAACTCCCTTCCTTTACGTGTATAAAGTTTGTGCAATTAAGCGGAAGAGAGGACTAACGAGCCATGTAATACTTTGATGCACACGAGTGATTACTACCAAAATGATGTTGTAGCTTTGCCGGTCAAGAGGATGAACTGGTTTCTAGAACAACCTTGAATTTACACAGGTACACATTATGAAATTGTCTGTGTTTGCATTAACCCAACAACCTTGAATGTACACATGTACACATTATGAAATTGTGTGTGTTTGCATTAACTCGTCAGAGTATTTCTTTGAATACTCAAGTCACGTGCTACTTCTACAGCCTGTCAGACAACACCACAACTCGAGATCATGACACGTGCATAGAATAGTCGCATTATTTTTTCTGGTTATAGGCTAGAATAGGATGTAATTGTTCATTTATTTTATTTAGTCCATTGTTGTGTCGTATTAAAGATGCATTCAAACACGCAAGTCCATGACAGTGTTTTAAGATGAAAGTTATGTTTTATGAAAGTTTAAGTGAGATAATTCTGAATTCAACCTACATTGACGACCTTAAATAGAAAATTTAGTTCGTTACAAACATTTTGGATACATGATCTGGCTTCAAATTTTTTATTTTGGCTAAATTATTACGAAAGGCTTTTGTGATGATTGTTTTTTTATAAGAAAAATGACACTTATTAAAATCAATAAGACACCTCAAAAAGGATGTTGGTCGTGTTCTTCACCAAATATCTCAAAAGCATTCATGAAGGAAATACTTTCGACATGGAGGACACTATCCAGACAGCTTTCTTAGCTAAATAATTAGCCACACAATTACACTCTTTGGGCATAGAATAAGAGAACACAATCGCCACAACCAGCACTCGAATGAACATGTTGCGACAATTTCCTCAAACACGTAAACAACTAAGCTGAGGTATAGATATCTCAGCTCTCTTTTGAGGATATTCATATCTTATACGGATTAATATGTATTCAACTTTGTGTAGTTCATGAATGATGAAAGTCCTACGTCGACTAATTGGATCATAGGTTTATAACTAAAGAATACTCTCTCTATTCGTCTGAGTTCTTTTGGGAAGCCCAAAGCAAAGTTACGAGAGTTTATGCTCAAAGTAGACCATATCATACCATTGTAGAGAGTTGTGTTCATCTAACATGGTATCAAAGTCATGCTCTAAACTTAGTCGTGCCAATAGATTAGTAAATTCTCAAATGTCGAACAAAGAACTCCAAAAGAAAAGAAGTCAAGCCTCCTCGAAGGCATAGTAAAGAAGACTTAAAGTTATTTAGAGATCCAACGGTTGAAATTAAAAACCAAGGTCGGCAACACTCTCATCGGAGTATATATTTATGATGAGTATTCCAGAAAAGTTTAAAATAACAAAAGAGAAAATTCAGCACGATTCTTAAACAATCGATGAAGGTTTTTTATTCTTTGGATTTCTTCTAAATTTGAGGGTTGCGATTCATTATTTTCCCTCCTACCAATTCCTACATGCTCCATATGAGATTTTCAACAAGTTTCCTAAAGGATTTGAGGGTTGAAAATGTCCTAAACGTATCCTCCAATTCCACCTCCATTAATGGTCGAGTTCCGAAGCTGGAAAATGCACTCTCCAAAGCATCGATCTTAGGTGAGAATTGTTTCCTAGACTTTGTGATTTGGTGATATTTGAATTTCATAAAATTTTAAAATTGATATTGAAGTAGCTGTTACATATGGTATCGAACCAACATAATCTGAACTCAGCTCAAGCAAACCAACAAGCATTTCATAAATTTTACCTTATATGTAATATTAATTATAATCATCTATCTACTTTTTCGGTTATTTTATCACTTTTTAACTTCATTGTAACAATCCTATCTTTCTACTGAAATAGAGTTGCTACTATATGCACGTCCTGACCTATTTATGCTGAAACATTTATTTCAAATAATTCATAAAATGATGTCATGAACTTAAACGTTCGCATTAAAAACCTTAAATCAAAACAACAAAAAAATAATCAATACGAAATATAAATAAAATAAAAGATTAAAATGATGCACTTATCTAACCTAAGAGCTACAAAATAAATAAAGTTGCAACTATCCTATCAAGTTCCATGATCTTCAATGTGATGTCATCATCATCCGTAGTACAAGGGTGTCTTGCCTTTACCTCAAATATAAGAATAACACAATACTTGAGTATTTTAAGAAATACTTAGTATGTGACCTCACTATTGGGGTTAGAGAATGCAAACATACACAAAACGATGAGACCTATCATTTACAACTGTTTTCTGTTAGGCAGCTTTTCAGTCTGGGCAAATTGGATGTGTGGTACATCTCTACACACGACCCACATGTGTGAGCGTCGGTCCACCAAGCATGTTTGCACACTCCTGGACCTGCTGGTTACGCTAACATTTGCTAGATTGTTGCCAGATGTCACGGTCCTACCTTCTTGACCGTGCGGCTATGTTGGCCCGCATATGGCCGAATGGGGCGTCTCTTGAGGGACGCCCCTTTACTTGTCATGGCGTGAGGGTCACAACCTACTCTCTTCATATTATGGTTGTGACACCAGACACTTGTAGGGAATAATGACCGTCATAGCATCATGGTAAACATGATAATCATTTTAGTCTTATGGCGTACACGTCCGTACTCATCATAAAGAGGAAGTATTCAAATGCATGTGAAAATACAATTATGCATAAGGTTCCCACACTTTCCATCATGGCGTAATAAATAATGCAAGACACCCCCCATTCTTTCATCACATATTAAATTCGGTAATATGCGTACATAACCTTTTATAAAATGATAAGATAAGGAACCACTACAAGGGGAGTAAGATTCATATTACATTTTTGATCGAATATCTCAAGGCAAGAACATTGTTTGAGATTCGAATCACTCCACAAGCAAGATTGATCATGTCGAGCTTGAATGATTCTACATGCAATCTAAACTACATAGAATTGCAAAGAAACTTAGCCATTGGCTAAAGAAAGCACAAATGCTTCTTTTACTATATATTTTCCAAGTCTACTTACAAATACAACATACATGGCTTTATATAGCCTCAAAATGAAACTATTAAAGGTATTCCAAGAGTTGTAGCATTCATACTTAATGACTATAATTAACCATGATGTAATTATAACCTAAAGTAAATAAAAAGTCTTAAAATACATTAATGAAATATAATAACTCTAAATTACTCTAAAATGTAATCCACCCAAAATTTATAAGATGAAACTTCATTTTCTTCAATGTGCCATGAATTGAAATATCTTTTGATAATTTCAACTTCATATCTTCATTGAACCATATTGTATGATTGATGTCTCTTGGTTCATATCATATAAAATCATTTCATATGTAACATAACTTTCAAATCATGCCATAGGGGTGTGCATCGTAGATTTTCTTATTTCAAAACAGATCATTGCATATCATAGAATATCATAGCTTAATGTAACACATCTTAATACATCATTGCATCTCATAACATAACATAACTTATTGTAA
This sequence comes from Cucurbita maxima, assembly GCF_002738345.1. Classification (NCBI taxonomy): domain Eukaryota; kingdom Viridiplantae; phylum Streptophyta; class Magnoliopsida; order Cucurbitales; family Cucurbitaceae; genus Cucurbita; species Cucurbita maxima. The sequence continues at coordinate 97,883 of NW_019272089.1, read as the reverse complement.
CATAACATGACATCTCACATCACATCACATATTAAAGCATATCACACATATGACACGTGCCATCATACATAAAATAATTCTTCCAACCAAACCGATAGTAGAGGCAATTACTTAGTTGGCCTAGGTTAAAGCTACTAGGACCTCTTGATGGCTTAAACTGCTCTATGAAATTTAATTCTACCTTTTCCATAATCATAAATTAGAATTCTACTATGGAAATTGGGTCACTTAATTTTGCATAAAAATAATTTAAACTTACTCCAAATAATTTAAACCAGCTAAAAATAGTCATACTAAATAATTTAAACATGATTCCAAATAATTTAAGTACTCATACTAAATTTAAACCATCCGAAGAGTTGAAACTAATAGGAAAAGGTCCGAGCGTATCAAACACAAGCCAAATCACCCGAAATGCCGACCTGGAATCATAATTTAAACTTATCTCCAAATAATTTAAACGAAGTATCCAAATAATTTAGGTAATCATACTCACTTTAAAAGCTTCCAAAGAGTTGAAACTAATAGGAAAGGGTCCAAACGTATCAAATTCAAGCCAAATCACTCGAATGCCAACTTGGAGTCGTCAATTAGGATCGCACAACAACACACACTCGATCAAGATAAACACAAAGAATAGTAGAGAGAAAATTCAACGAGGAATATAAGGTTTTATTGATGACTTCAGGTATGCACCGAGAGAGAATACAGAGAATGAAAAAAAGTACATCCTAATAGCACTCACTAATGGAGTATATATATGATTTCTGTTTACTAAATATAACTTTATCAGATTTAGCGGCCTACAAGATATATCCTACCAAATACATCTCTACCAAATCTTTACGAAATATCTACCATATATCTCTACCAGATCTTTATTATAAATAGGCATCAAACTCCATATCCAAACAATCTTCCACTTGTAGACCAATCCAGCCAACCAAGAATTTCATTCTCAATCTGCACCATACCAATTGAGGCTTTGCACAACCTCAACTTTCGAACATCACACAATATGATATGAACCAAGAGACATCAATCATACAATATACTTCAATGAAGATGTGAAGAAAATATTGTTGAAATTATCAAAAAATATTTCAATTCATGCCACATTGAAGAAGAATGAAGTTTCATATTATAAATTTGGGGTGGATTGCAATCTAGAGTAATTTAGAGTTATTGTATTTCATTAATGTATTTTAGAACTTTTTATTTACATTACAATTGTTAATTATGGCCATTAAGGATGAATGTTACCCTCTTGGAATGCCTTTAATAGTTTCATTTTGAGGCGCTATATAAAGTCATGTATGTTGTATTTGTAAGTAGACTTGGAAGATATAGTAAAAGGAGCGTTTGTGCTTTCTTTAGCCAATGGCTAAGTTTCTTTGCAATTCTATGTAGTTTAGGTGCATGTAGAATCATTCAAACTTGACATGATCAATCTTGCTTGTGGAGTGATTCGAATCTCAAACAACTGTTCTTGCGTTGAGATATTTGATCAACAAGAATCATTCAAGCTAGACATGGTCGATCTTGCTTGTGGAGTGATTCGAATCTCAAACAAGTGTTCTTGCCTTGAGATACACTTGCCTTGAGATATTCGATCAACAAGGTAATCCGAATCTTACTCCCCTTGTAGTAATTCCTTATCTTATCACAACATGTTTGCTGAATTCTTTGCACACACTCTATCTCCTCCAAACACATCACCATCTTCCACTAACTTCCAAGTGAAATGGTATCGCCTTCTATGTTTTATCTTTAAATGATAGATCGGGTTCCTCACCAACTCCATGACACTTTAACTATCTACCTGAAGAATCTTCTCGCGCTGCTTCTTGCCTAATTCTTCTAAATAGTCTATCATCCATATCACCTCATTTCTAGCTTTAGCTATTGCCACGTACTTAGCCTCAATAGATAAAATAGCAACGCATTTCTGAAACCTAGACATCCCATCATTCATGGCTGTCTACCACTTGGTTGTATCCTCCAATTGTAGGGCTTCATTAAGGGGCTCTAGCTCCCCTTCATCAGTCACCAACCGATCGAGAAGGTACATACCTATCTGGTACTCTAATAGTTCTGGATTTTCTTTTCAACACCTGCTCAGGTGTCACTTGCTCTGCTTCTGGTCCCTCAGCAACAATCTCAAGGGTTTCTTGAGTATCTGCTGCAACATCACTAGGTGAATCTTTCAGCAACTCAACCTTAACTCTCACTTGTTTCGTTGTCTCAGAACCTTTCTTTAATTCTTTGACAGTCTTTGTGAAACTAATTCGTTTCTGTTTGCTCATAACACAATTCTCACAAAGACTCATATCAACAGATTTCAGACCTTCCAAAAGATGGAGCTAGCATCTTCATTCCTTTAACACTCATATGTCCAAGTCTGTTATGCCTTAGACTTGAATTTGAAGCACTCCCAACAGCAACGACTATTTTCATACACCCTGCAGTAGTGTATAAGGCTCCAGATTTTGTACCACATGCTACCACCATCGCACTCTTCACAATCTTCCATGAAATCTTCCCAAACTCTATTGCATAACCTGTGTTATCTAACTAACCAATAGAGATCAAGTTCTTCTTGAAACTAGAAATATATCTAACATCCTTTAATATCCACTGATTTCCTGCCGGAGTTTTTATGCACACATTCCCTTTTCCTTCAATCTCTAAATTTTTGTTGTCAGCGAGATATACCTTCTCGAAACTTTCAGACTTGAAATTTCGAAAGAGCTCTATGTTTGGAGATGAATGAAAAGATGCACCTTAATCCAAAATCCAAAATTCAATCGGATTGCCCACCCTAAGGATTAAGCATCCCTAATATATTCTGCTGAATGTATAGAATCATTGTCATCTTCTGATTTGTGATTCTGCTTATTTTTTTTGTACAATCTGCCCAAAACTCACCCTTTTCTCCACAACTCTAGCACTTTACGTTTAATTTGTTTGGAGATTTTCTCTGGTTCTTTGATTTTGATTGACCTTTGCTTGGGTCATTCGATTTACATCTTCCCCGTTGGTCAGCACTCAGAGCACCACTAGATGAATCCCCAATTTCTTGTTTGCAAATACTTTCGCAGAGAACTACATCTCGGATTTCATCAAATCTTCGTTTCTCAGATCTTCAGGAACTGCTGATCGCAACAACAACAGTATCCCACGACTCGAGTAAAGATGACATTAAAATCAGTGCATTAATTTCATCTTCGAAATTAATTTCCACCGAATTCAGTTGTCTTATAATCATATTGAATTCGTTTATATGATCAGCAACAGATCCACCTCAGACATTTGTAAATTGAACACCCTCCGCATCAAATATATCTTGTTCATAGCCGACGATTTTTCGTACCTATTTGACAACACCTTCAATAGATTTGACGTTGCCTTCTCCTTGATGATGTTAAACACCACGTTTTTGGACAACTTCAACTGGATCAACCTTAAGGCTTGTCGATCCTTGAGCTTCCACTGCTTCGTGGTCATAGTATCTGGCTTCATCCCCAACAGGGGTTCATAGAGACCTTCCTGGTATAAACAATCTTCAATGTGCATCTTCCAGAAACCGAAATCGGATCCATCGAACTTTTCAATTCCAATATTTGAACTTTCCATCTTCACAACAACGTAGACACTCGATCAAAATGAACACCAAGAACAGGAGAGATATTGACTACAGGTGTTATTGATGACTTTTCAGGTATGTACACCAATAGAGAATACAGAGAAGGAAGAAAGTACATCTTGAGATGAATGAGGTATATATATGGTTTGCGTTTACTAAATATAGCTATAACAAATTTAGTAGCATATATAATCTACCAAATCTTTACCAAATATCTATCATATATCTCTCTAAAGAATATTTACTATAAATAGGCATCATGCTCTCTATCCCTTATTTAAACTTAGTCTCCAAATAATTTAATGAACTTTCCTATAAACGGCTCAAGTGTAATGAAAGAAAGCAATTGTCGTAACTTGGAAAATCACTTTCATTTTCTTTTCTTTTCTTTTCTTTTTTATATTTTTATTTTTATTTTGGGTTCGTTAAATGTTTACCATATAAATTCAATAAAAAAAAACTTACCTTATATCAAAATTTAAATTTCATGTTCAAAAGATAAATCATGTTAATATAAATGGACACACAGATTATTTTGGACTTAGCAGTCCAAAATCGTAAACATGTAAAAGTAGTAAAAAATTCTTATATGGTAAGATGTTGAGAACTTATTTCAAAATTTAATACACACCACAAAAAAGGAAACACAACAATGAACAATAATAAAATGTGTGTTACTTCAGAAGTTCATTTAATTTCGTATTCATTTTGTTTGGAATCTCTAACATATATATTGTCTTTTTCTTTTTTTTAGAAACAATTCTTAGGAAAATTAGGGTTTTTGTTCTTGTGATCTCCTCCGTTCCTTTGGAACCTTTTTCTTCGTTCATAATCGTAAAATTGGGAGATCGAACAATCCATCATTAAAATGGTAATTAATATTCTATCTACTAATTAGACGTATATTCACAAAGGTTACCACTTCACTATATAAAATGTAGATATTGTGACCTAAAGATAGTTACAAATAAAAATACTGAAATAGAACGAGAAAAGTAACACTAGAGATTGGTCATCTCAAATTAGGAAACTGTCCAGTAAATTAAGATCTCTGGATGTTGCCTAAATTGAGTCCTAAAATAGTAATTATGATTCTCTAAATGACTTTAACATGCAAATGAAAAATTAGCCTATAAATATCACTCCACATCTCTTCCATTTTCCCATCACTTACTTCCATTTCGGTTGGACTTATTACAAATACCAATTTAGCTTTCTTATGGCTTTTTTTCAAACGTTAAAGTTTCTTATTTTCCTTCGGCTTTTGTTTTTGAACCATGCCTTGGCTAATGGAATAACATTTGATATTGTTAGTCTCGGAGCTAAGCCCGATGGGAAGACCGACGCCTCGTTTGTGCTTCAAACGGCATGGACCAAGGCCTGTGGCTCATCAACACCAGCAACTATTTACGTTCCCAATGGCACATTCTACGTCAAAAGTGGTAGCTTTAATGGGCCTTGTAAGAACAATGCTATTACTATTAGCATCGATGGTACTCTTGTGGCTTCTTCAGACATGACAGTTCTAGCTAATACTAAAGCTTGGATTTGGTTTAAAAATGTAAATGGGCTTTCCATTTCTGGCGGTGTTCTTGATGGACAAGGAACAGACTTATGGAACTGTAAACACTCAAAGAAGAGTTGTCCCGATGGAGTCACGGTATGCAAAATTTAAGTTGACCAGATATTACGAAATCTGAAAATTTTTCTTTAGGTGAAAGTTTTTTTGGGTTGTTTTGAATTTGCAGAATCTTCAACTCTCAAATGCACAAAACGTGATCATTAGTGGATTGTCTTCGGTTAATAGTCAAATGTACAACTTTGTGGTAAATGATTGCCAAAACGTGAAAATGCAAGGACTTAAAGTCTCTGACCCTGGTAATAGTCCGAACACAGATGGCATCCATGTAGTACAATCATCAGACGTGACCATTCTTAACTCAAACATCGCCACAGGTGATGACTGCATCTCAATTGCCTCAGGAGCCTCTAACTTGTGGATAGAAGGTATTACATGTGGACCTGGACATGGAATCAGGTAGGTAAAGATAGATGCCAACAAACAACATATTTAGAAGTGATTTCGATGGTACGAAAAAATTGGCTTGAAAGTATAAATTCAAATCATAAAATGTATTTTAAATGAAAAGAGACACGTTTTAGAGCTATTTTAAATCTGAGAAAAGTTATTAACCGTTTCACAATTACCTATTGATCAATATAATATATTACATTAGAACGAAGATACAAAACCTGATGAAAATTTTGGTGTTTTGTTGAATGTGTTTGCAGCATTGGAAGCTTGGGGAAGGAGGTGGAAGAGAATGGAGTGAAAAATGTGACTGTTACATCATCTACTTTGACAGGGACTCAAAATGGAGTGAGGATTAAGACTTGGGGACGACCAAGCAATGGGTTTGCTAGAGATATTCATTTCAAGCACATTATTATGAATAATGTGAACAACCCTATTGTAATCGATCAAAATTATTGTCCGCATCAACAAAATTGCCCTGGAAAGGTATATTTAATTTTAAATTTAATGAACATAACATCGTTCAATAATGTATTTACTCATTTTATAGTTAGTTTGAGAAGGTTTTATTTCATTCCATATTTTGATGGTTCTTCTTTTTATGATTAGGGTTCGGGAGTTAAAGTTAGTGAAGTAACATACGAAGACATCAAGGGAACATCAGCCACTGAAATAGCAATAAACTTTGATTGTAGTCCAACAAATCCTTGCACTCGACTAAGCTTGAAAGATATTAAATTGACTTATGGTAATCAAATTGCTCAAGCTTCGTGCAAAAACGCCCAAGGAAGTGCCTCTGATGTGGTTAAACCTTCTAGTTGCTTAGTATAGAGAAATCTAAATATGGTATTGGCCTATTAGGCAGTGTATCACAGTTCCGTTCCTTAATAATATAGTGATTAATTGGTGTTCTATCTTTTTCCTAAGTATACTTTATTGCCATTAATGTAATCACCCGATGATAGATAATCAATCAATATTAAAAATAAAAATCAAAGGTCAATGCAACTATGCATTAAAAGGCTTAAGAGAATAAAAACCCAAAAATTCAAAGGAATTGATTTTGCCCATTAAACAAACACTCGAGTTTGACGAGAAATTATTTTTCGATCTTCTTTTAAATTCTAAATTCTTTGAATTTTATTGAGGTTTGGAGGTCGATGGATCAACCCATGCATCGTAATGTTTTTTACACACCCACGATCTGGAATAGATTCCGTAAATGATTTAGCATGGATACGAGAAGATTCAATGTTTTGATGGAACTCGAATGGACGAATGTTTGGAATGTCTCGATGAAATGAATCACACGTGGGTTAGTTCCGATTGATATAGTCGAGCAAGCTAAGATGGTCAAGCTATCCCGAGACATGGGAGAACATCATGATGCATAAACCACTCAATTGGGAACAAAGATGATTTGAGATGCAACGTTGCAAGGTCAAGCTGGATGACTTGGTTGGGTTGCAGAAGATTGAACATGCACATATAGATGGTGTGCGTTGCTGAACAAACTTGGATTCCACAGAAATTGTGTTCAGTTGACAAAGACAACCCTCGCCTTAGGTTGGATGAAGCCACAAAAGTAGGCAAAAAATTAATATAGGACTTGGGTCCCCTCAAGACTTGTCGTGAGCGTGTCAAGATTACAACGCTACAAGGTTGAAAATGTACGACTGTGACAGTTATTTTGGCACTTGATGCTTTGTCGAATTTCATCACACACATAACCTAATGTTTATTTTTCAAGTTTTTTTTATTCTTTGATGTTTTTTCGCAAATTTTTTAATATTTTGGACTATTTCTCTGATTTTTGAATTTTTAATTGTGTAATGGGTATATTTCTCCAATTTCATAACTTTTCCTTTCATGTTTTGTGTAATGTGTATTTTCAGGCCATTAAATAAAGAACATGGTGGATTTAGTCAAAGCCCTCCAAATTTTTATTCTTATGGTTCTCATTCTTATTACATTTTAATTGGTTTTTTATTTTTTATTTTTTTATTTTCATTTTTTATAAATCATCAAGGATAAATTATTTTAGGCATAAAAATATAAACATAGTTCAAATACATAATAAGGTTACTGGCTCCTCTCGCTCTTCATTCATTTCTCTCATTAATCGCTACTTTCATTCGCCAGAGAACGTCAATCGCTTGTTGCTACAATCTCACCCTGACTCAACTAATCAAGAATCGGTCACTCATCGTTACTTATGATCAATGATTCCCCTCATCGACGCATCGATCCCATACCACATCAATCTCATGCCAACGTCCCTTGATCAACAATTCTTTCAGTGGTAAGTCCATCACTTGAGTCTCTCTCTCTTTCATATAGAGTACTCATTTAGTGTTTAGCTTCCATCGCCTGGTGTAGAAGCTATAGATAAGTCTAGTCCCTTGATCAACGATTCATTCATTGGTAAGCCCATCACTTGGTAAGTCTGTGCCACAACATTTGTAGAAGCTATAGATAAGACTAGTCAACGCTTTTTACAACCTAAATTTTCCAACATCAACATATTTTGTCAACATTTACGTTGGATGCACTCTCCATCTTCCCAAAACACATATCATCTTCTTTCACTAACCTACAAATGAATGATATCGTCTTTGAATATTTTTTTTATTTGTGAATTATAAACGGAGTTCTTTACCAATTATATGACACTTGTCTTGTCTCGACTCTCACTTGGCCGGTTGGCGCCACTTCCATGTCACCACCTTATCTATCTGCATGTGAGAGGCACAACCTACTGTCTTCATAGTATGGTTGTGACACTCTCTCACACTTAAACTAATCATCGTCCTCGATGAATTTCTCAGGAGCATAATCACATTGCGAAGATGGCTAAGTAACGAGTTTGCTGAAGTGTACTTCCAACAAGTGAATGGACTGCGCTAAAAGAGTTTAATAAGAGATGTGGTTACGACGAGGAAATGTTGTGGTTAATCTATGCAAGTCAAAGAATAATTCTGTTGAGACCAAGATGGCAACGTATGGGGTGCGCTTCCCCTAGCTTAAGCAAGAATATGCCGATGCTAATTTTACCATAGTTTGTCTGGTGAGTCCTAGGCCAAGTACTAGACAAGGGCGTGGTAAGTCCCTTGTAGGATAGTCCACAGTATTCATTCTGAGGCACATTTATTTTTAGCATGTATGAAAACAATGTCCTAATCTAACCTAAAATCTAGGAAAATAAAATGTAACTACCTAAAACAATGCCTTTACGTGAAATACAAGAAAAGCAGGAGGGTGGGGTATTGTATTTTAAGAAATACTCAGGGAAGCGATCCTACTATTAGGGTTAAGGAATGCAAACACATGCAACATGAATGAGACCTATAATTTAAAATCGTCTTCTCTTAGGTGGTTTTTCAGTCTGAAAAAATTAGACGTGTAGTACTTCTTTATACACGAGCGAGCATGGGCCCACCAGACAAGCTTGCACACACCTGGGTCTGCTACTTGGACTAGCTTCTATGGTGCTGTTGCTGGACACCCAAAGGGAACAACGATCATCGTAACATCATGATAAACTCATTTCCATCTTGTAGTGTACGCGTCCGTACTCATCATAGTGTATGTGTCCGTACTCATTATTTCCATCTTGTAACCAAGCCATGTGCTACTCTTATTTTTCAGGTAAAGGCAAGACTCCCCTATACAACTGACGACGGTATAGCAATTCGAGATTATGGCACATGCATAGGTAGTTGTACTTATTTTCTTAGACTTAGATCAAAATAGAGTGTTTTTAATTTTAACGCTTATTTATTTCATTTAGTATTTTGTTATGTCATTTTAAAGAAGTTTTCAAATCCATAATTCCATGGCTGTGTTTTAAGATAAAGCTTATGTTTTATGATGAAGTTTTATTACTCATTTTCGAGTAAAAATGATTACGTTTATGATGACGGTAGCAACTTTAGTTAAGTAGAAATCTAGGGTCAGTATACATTATCGATGTTGTATGATCCATAAACCTCCCTATGCCATGCAATGTAAGATATGTGTTATGTTTACTCATTGCCTATGAGACATTTAAAAACCATGTATGTTAATTACGGAAGATATGACAAGTATTATATATACATATCTCATAGGACGCTACGTTGCATCATATGTATATGTCATGAATTGATACTATGAGACCTCATGCATATTGTATGTCCCATACATCGTGATATGCAACCGTTAAGATGAGCACGGATATCGATGTTTCACCATGATATTATGCTCTCTTTTTCCTCCATAATTTTGGCAGCATAAGCATTCTTAGCTGAAGGGCAGGCTCAAGGGTACATAAACGCTTGCTTGGTAGATTCATGTGCGCATGCGTGAGTCATGTGTAGTGTTTGCCTAGATTGGAAAATAGAGTTAAAGGGCTATGAAATGTTTTTATAAAAAGATAGGTCCCAACATGATTACTTGTGATTGCATTTCCGAACCTCAACAGTGGTCACTTCCTAAGTATTGTTAGTTACGCAAGCCACGTGTTACTTTTTTTTTTATTTTTTTTTAGGTAAAGGTAAGATACTTCTATACGGATGACGTATTATTTCATTAAATCGCTAGGGTAAAGGAATGAAGACATTAAATCGCTAGGGTAGTTGCATTTCTATTTAATTGTCTCTCTTATGTTAGATTAGAGTAATTTCATTGCTATGAAATTGTTATTTCATTTCTACTATTTCCTAGATGATTACTTCGAATTAAAATAGATATCACGAATGTTTAAGTCCATGGCACCGCTTATGAAATATTCTAAATAAATTTTGTAATCATGTCATGCAGAGTGGCGTCTCAATTTTATTAGGAAAAATAGGGTTGTTACATCTATTTACTAAGTATTTTTAAATACTCAAACTACACTCCGAAATGATTGGGCGTAAAGCGTCTGTAGGTGGCTTTTTAAGTCCGCTGTCAAATCTCAGTGCTCAACTCTGGACAGGCAATGAAAACTACCAGGCTAGAGTATAGTAGGGGCAGAGGGAATTTTCGGATGAGCATTGAAATGCATACGAAGAGATCGAAAAGAACACCAACGACGAAAGCAGTCTATTGGGCCAACACTGACACCGAGAGACAAAAGCTAAAAAAATCCGTCTTTTTCTAGGTAAAAGTATGACACCCATATATGGATCGACATCAATTATGGAGGCCATGAAAATAAAGTCACCTTTGTAGCCCGAACAGTCCACTTGTATGTTTACCTTGCCGGCCTTAGAATTTGAATCCCGTCAATGAAACCTCCGAGCACATAGAACAATAGAATAATACATCAGATCGGATGACCTAACAAAGCATCTCGAATGTAAGGTAGCACCGTAGATACGAAGTTACCCTCCCTCTTAAGATATTTTAAAATACTAAAATTATTAATAAATAAAATTAAGTATTTATGGTTAAACCATTAATTAAATAAGTGATATTAATGGCCCAACCTTTCCATAAAAGTAATTAAAGCATACTACTATCGTTACTCCTATGCAAAGATAGGTAGTATGCAATTTAATAAAGGACGTCGTCGGGTTTGGTTGAATCGAATTTGAACATTTTTTTTAGATTCATTGTTTGGGATATAAAAATTGAATCATAAATAGAAAAAAATATCTTTTTTAAAAATTTAACAATAAGTTCGGGTTTATTCTATGAAACGAGTGAAATGTTGAGGATTGTTGGGAGATGAGTCCCACATCGACTAACTAAAAGATTGATCTCGGATTTCGAACACTATCTCTATTGATATGAAGCCCTTTGGGGAAACCAAAACTAAAGTCATGAGAGTTTCTGCTCAAAATAGACAATATCATACTATTGTGGAAATACCTGATTCCTTACATGGTATCAAAGCTATGCCCTTTAACTTAGCCATGTCAATAGAATCTTAAAATGTCAAACAAAGATGTTGTGAAGGTGTGAGTCTTAAATGTATAGCTAAAAGTGACTCAAGCACCCTTTAACTTAGCCATATTAATAGAATATTAAAATGTCGAACAAAGAAGTTGTGAATCTGGAAGGTGTAGTCAAAAGGGTGTAATTTGTTCGAGGGCTCCAAAGAAGGAGTCGAGCTTTGATTAAGGGTAACGAATACTACCCAGAGATCAATAATTCCAAACCTCATAGCTTCAATTTCTCATTCATATTCCAACATGATTTTGCAATTTTCAACAAAAGAAGGGAAATTCAAGGAAGTCAATACAAATCAAACATACATGAAAGACAATTTCCAAACAAGTGATTCAAATGCAAGATTGAGCCGCCACAGCAACGACTTGCTTCCCAACATTGCGGCCAGAGAAGAGGCCGACAAGAGCGGCAGGGCCAGCGTTGAGGCCATCGGCTATGTCCTCCACATAACTAAGCTTCCCCGCACGAATGAGCGGCAAAACAGCATCCAAAAACTCAGAATAGCGATGGTAGTAATCAAAACATTCAAAGCCTTGCATACGAATTCGCTGCAGAACAATATTCATTAAGTTGTGTACTCCCTCTGTGTTCTCCAGATTATACTGTGATATCATTCCACACACTGCAATTCTTCCATGGATACTCATGTTCCCAAGAACGGCATCCAGCATTTTGCCTCCCACGTTTTCAAAGTAGATATCTATGCCTTTTGGGAAGTATCTGCCCCATAAATGATACCAACTTCTTCAATTAGTTCTTGAGTTTAAGAAATGGAGAATTAGTTTAAGAAATTATGAAAGTATGAACCTTTTGAGAGCTGCATCCAAGTTGGGTTCTTCTTTGTAGTTGAAAGCATCGTCAAATCCAAACTTGTTCTTGAGGAGCTCAATCTTCACACAAAATTGATTGATGTGAGTCGGCAAGCTCGATTTGTTTAAAATCGAACATTAGTCATCATGGACGAATTACGAGTATGGCAGAAATGCATGCATTAAGAAGTTATTAATCGTGAAAAATATTTTTAGGAAAAGTTATTAATCGGGGAACATTTTTAGGAGAAATTATTAACTGGGAAGCATTTCTAGCATTTTTACTCGAAAAAATGTTAGTGCTTTTGTGAGATCCCACGTCGGTTGGAGATGGAAACAAAACATTGTGTGTAGAAACCTCTACCTAATAGACGCGTTTTAAAAACTTTGAGGTATAACTCGAAAGGAAAAGCTCAAGGAGAATAATATCTACTAGCGGGGGGCTTAGACCATTACAACTTTTATCAAAGCTAGATACTGGCGGTGTGCTAGTAAGGACTCTAAACCTCAAAAGAGGGTGAGCACGAGGCAATGTGACAGTAAGAACAATGGACCCTGAAAAGGGTGGATTGGGGGTCCCAGAAGAACGGAACTAGTAGGGCCTGAAAGGAGGTGAATTGTGAAATCACAGAGGAACACAATATTCTTTATAAGGGTATGAAAACCTCTCCCTAGCATATGCGTATTATAAACATGGGTGTGAAAACCTCTCCATAGCAGACACATATTTTAAACCTTGTTTATAAGGGTGTGGAAACCTTTCTCTAATAAACATTATTTTGTTTCTTTAAATAATCATCCTTATACATTTTATTCAAAAACATTTTAGTACAAAGTATATTTTGTGTGTGTTTTATTTTGTTTTGACGTGGTTGAATCAGAAAAGTGAAGAGACACACCTTTGGTTGAGTACCAGCAGAACCAACAACATAGCAACCCAACAACTTAGCAAATTGACCAACAAGCTGACCAACAGCACCAGAAGCAGCTGAAACAAACACAGACTCCCCTTTCTTGGGACAACAAACATCATAGAATCCAAAGTATGCTGTAACACCCGGCATACCTGAGTCACAAAACAACCAACCTTAAAATACACTAACAATACAATTATGTTCCATTTTCATGTTTTATTTCAAGCGATCAAAAATGGTACCAAGAATTCCAGTGTAATACGACAGAGGGACATCTAAATGTTCGATTTTGAACAGCTTTTGTGTCTCTTCAATCACACTATATTCTTCCCAACCTGTTACTCCCCATACCAAGTCGCCTTCTTTCAAATTTGGGTCTCTTGATTCCAAAACCCTCGCCACGCCATACCCATATATCACCTGTTTCAGTAATTTAGATTTTGTTAGAAATCACGAATCTTCCCATGTTGGGAGGGAGTCCCACATTGGCTAATTTAGGGGGTGATCATGCGTTTATAAGTAAGGAATACATCTCCATTGATATGAGGCCTTTCAAGGAAGCCCAAAAACAAACAAAGCCACGAGAGCTTACACTCAAAATGAACAATATCACATCAGTCATGCTTCTTAACATGGTATATTAGAGTCATGCCAATAACAAAGAAATTTATAGACTCAGGTATAGTCCAAAGTGACTCATTTGTCAAACTAAGGGTATACTTTGTTCGAGGGCTCTAGAGAAAGGAGTCGAGTCTCGATTAAGAGGAGAAACTGTTCGAGAGCTACATAGACTTAAAGGGGAGGTTGTATGAGTACTTTGGTTGTCCAGTGGAAAATTAAGCCAAGAGAAGTGAGGGAGAGCATAATTACCGAGCCCGGAGTGAAAGAATCGATGGGGAACGGCACGTAGGCTTGGAACATGAGGATTCTCATGTAGGGATCACAGGATAAGAAGAGATTGTTCACCAAAACGCCATTTTTGGAGGATTGGGGAAGCTTCAAGCAAATGGAAGAGGTCCTGACATGGAAATCTGATTCCTTAGGAAACCCAGTGACGAAATCTCTCAAGATCACCTGCTTGTTGCTCACTTCCTCTCCCATGGCTGCTCTCCGATTACAAACTCAACCACGGCCTCCACATTTATCAACTTTCTACATGATGTCACTGCTTTCATCATTGCCATCCATTTCCCATCATTTCCATGTTTTCCTTTTTGTAGTTATGGTAACAGTAACAAATCATTTATGGATAGTTTGACTATCCTTCCGATTTTTCTTTTTTGGATGTAATCCCAGTTCATTCATGTATCTATCTTCTACTCGGGTGTCACATGCCCATCAATTTCTGCATTGGTTCATCTCCGAACCATGTCTTATATGGAAGTTCTACCTTGATATCATTAATGTTGGATGATGAAAGTCCCACATCGGCTAATTTAGGGAATGATCATGGATTTATAAGTGAAGAATACTAACTTCATTAGTATGAGGCCTTTTGGGGAAGCCCAAAGCAAAGCCATAAGAGCTTATGCTCTCAAAGTGAGATTCGTGTTTGTCTAACAATTAAATAATTCATACCCAAATTTAAAATTTGATCCTAATTGTGAGCTGGTGATAATATTCTTAACATTTTAGTAAGAAATAAATGGTAACAATAAGAAACAGGTTGAATTTTTTTCTTTTTTGGAAAAAATCTGGAGCCACAAGACTCGCTTTATAAAAAGATGGTAATGGGTGTGGTCCACGTGTCATATGGAATTAAGTGACTTTAATATTGCCACGTATACCATGCTGTTTAAGTCGGTGGTCCACATCAGAATTTGATGTTTTGAAATTGTCGGAAAAAACAACTTAGCTACGTAACAAACACCTTTCAATTTTAAAATATATTTTTTCATATTTTTAAATAGAAAAATAAAGTACAATTACGCCAAAATTTCTAATTATAAGTCAATCTCTTACTAGTTCGAGAAAAACTTAGTTTAGAGTTAGATCATAAGTATATTTTTATTATTATAATATAATTGTAATTAAGATGAAAGATGTAATTATGAAAGTATCTGTAATTACGAACAACTCGTGAAAAATCAACTTACTTGTAGGTATAACTTATTTCATAAGAGTACAACTTTAGGTATATAGTAGTTTCAGTTAATTAATAAAAATGGATTAATTAATTAATTAATTTTGCTTTTATTGGAACTTAATTAAAAAAATTAATTTAATTGAAAAATATTTTTAAATATTTAAATTAATATAAAATATATATTAAAATTTAAATAGAGTAAAATTTATTCAATTTGAAGTATTCAAACTCATAATAATATATTCAATTTGAGTACTTTTCTAATGGTGGTCCTATTCTAATCGAAGAATGAAATGCATCTATCCTTACACAGGTTTCATGTTCTTCGACTCGTCATCATAGGCATCCTCGTCATGGCCTTAGGTGACTTTCCAGTCCAGACAAAGTTGGATATGTAATACTTCTCTACACACGACCCACGCGTGCGAGAATAGGTCCATTAGGTAGGCTCGCACACCCCTTGGGCTTGGTTTGTCAGGCTAACACTTGCTAACGGGTTGTGTTGGTCGTGACATCATTACATAAATGTTGTAAGTTATCAATCGTATTATATACATTAGTACTCATCATAACGAGAATGTATCTCAATTCACATGACACACAGTTATGCATGAGGTTTCCATAACTTTAGTCCATGACATAGTTTATGATGCAAAACAAACTTCCAATCATCTATAGCATATTAAGTCTGTAAATTCTTTCATACATAACATGACTTTCATGATATGGTCTAAAAAGGCTTATGCATCACAAATCATCGAATTCATAACAATTTTGTGTAATGTGGCATGACAACATTTTGACGGAGCTTTTATACATGGCATAACTTATCATGGCATAACATATGCTCATAGCACAACATGACGTATCATAGCATTACACAGCGAAGCATAACATAATATATCATATTATAACATATTATACATATGACATGTGCAGGGGAAACGAGGTACGTGTTATGTGACACATGAGTAAAAGAAGAGTACATAAATGAACTGGTGCCACATCCGAATGAGAAGGACCCTGAGGATAGGATAGCTAAGAAAGGCTTAAAGTAAATGAAAGTTACTACTTATACTGACAAGGTGTATATTTATTTTTTGTGGTTCAATCATAGGAACTTCATAGTTAAGCATGTTTTACATGGAGCAATTCTATGTTGGGTGACCTTCTAGGATACATGTAAATGAGGAAAAATAATGCGGGAAAGAAATTTGATTTGAGCATGGCGAGAACCAAGTTATAATGCTTTTGAGAAGGAGTTAGATCGTGGGTTGATGTAACATGATAGAGCTACTACATATGTTTTTTGTCCTTGTCTTAAGAAACTTAGATCCGTACGTTATGTTCTTGAGTTCTGAGTTCTTATCGTAGTCTAGTCCACTTGTAGGCTCCTAATTTTATCCGTGATGCATACTATGGTATCACACTCTTTCTTGTCATATTCTTGTCCTTATCTTGCTTGAGAAATTTAGATCCTTACGTTCTTGAGTTATGAGTTCTTATCATGGTCTAACTCACTTATAGCCTCTTAATTTTGTCCATGATGGGTACTATGGTATCACACTCTTTCTTGTCATATTTTTGTCCTTATCTTGAGAAATTTAGACTCTTACACGTTATGTTCTTGAGTTTTGAGTTCTTATCATAATCTAGCTCAAGGACCATGGTTTTCGGTTTGGAGTTATTACTTTGGTTCAAATTTAAGAACCTTAGTTCAAAAGTTTTGGACTCTTAATTATGAGAACTTAGAGCTTGATTCTTGTAGCTGGTTCTTGTTCTTGATTTATGTTTCTTATTCTATTCTCTAAAGGCACTTGTCTCCAAATTTATTGCACAAGACATAAACTTGACAACCTATGTTCAAGGTTTCATGCGTTCCAATCAACATAGTCTAAAGTCTATACCCAAGGCTTTTTACATTTCAAGCGATGTAGGCTGAAACCTGTGTAAAAGACATTTTACGTTTCAGGCAACAAAATCTGAAAACTTATGTCTAATGCTTCGTACGTTCTAAGTGACATAGTCTGAATAGTTACAAGCGGTGTATGGTATTTTAGAACGAAAAACTAATAAACGAAGACCAAATGGAGTTATAAAAAAAAGGAAAAAAAAGTCACTCACGCACCTACACGGCTGTTAAGAGCCCTAAATTCTTGATATTTATTTGGTACATCCTTATTCAAGCAAAGTTAAGGTTAGGATCGAATTCGGGATGAAAAAATAATAACTAGAGGCCAAAGGGAGCAGCAAAAAAAGAAAAAAAAAAGAAAAGGCACTCACCCGCTTTATGCCTAGATCTAGTAGAGATATATTTGGAAGATATTTCGTAAAAATGTGATAGAGATATGATAAAGATTTGATATTTAATAAATTATAATCATATTTATACCCATTAGGCAGTGTTCTCAAGATAGACTTTTCTTCTTTCTCAATATTGTCTCTTGTTGTTATACATACATTAAGTCATCAATAAAGTCTTTAGCCAATATTCCTCCTTGAATTTTCTCCCTCCTAATCTTTGTGTTCATCTTGATTGAATGTATGGGTTGTTGAGCAATCCTAACAACGGGTATCAGAGTGAGGCAAAATTCATGACAATTTGAGAAGATGGAAATTTCAAAGATTGGAATTGAAAAGTTTGATGGATCTGATTTCAATTTCTAGAAGATGCAGATTGAAAATTATTTGTACCAGAAAGATCTTCACGAACCCCTATTGGGGTGAAGTCGAATACTATGACCACGGAGCAGTGGAAGCTCAAGGATCGTCAGGCCTTAGGGTTGATCCGATTAACACTGTCAAGAAACGTGACATTTAATATCATCAAAGAGAAGACAACGTCAGATCTATTGAAAGCACTGTTGAATATGTACGAGAAACCGTCGGCTATGAACAAGATGTATTTGATGTGGAGGCTATTTAACCTGCAAATGTCTGAAGGTGAATCTGTTGCTGGTCATATAAATGAATTCAATATGATTGTAAGTACATTGAAGAATGTCAGATATATTTCTAGTCTCAAGAAGAACCTAATCTCTATTGGTCAGTTGGATAGCACGGCTTATGCAACAGAGTTTGGAAAGAGTTTGTGGAAGATTTTGAAGAGTGCTATGATGATAGCATGTGGCACAAAAATCTGGAACCTTATACACCATTGCAGGGTGTATGAACATGGAAAATGTTATTGAGAGTGCTTCAAATTCAAGTTTATGGCATAATAGACTTGGACATATGAGCGTTAAAGGAATGAAGATGTTGGCTACGAAAAGAGTTTTGGAAGGTCTAAAATCTGTTGATATGAGTACTTGTGAGAACTGCGTTTTGAGCAAACAGAAACGAGTTAGCTTCACGAAGACTGCCAGAGAATTGAAGAAAGGTTCCGAGACAACGAAGCAAGTGGGAGTTGAGGTTGAGTTGCTGAAAGATTCATCTAGTGATATAGCAGATACTCAAGAAACTCATGAGACGGTTGCCAAGGAACTAGAGGTGAAGCAAATGGGAGTTGAGGTTGAGTTCGTACAAGATTCATCTAGTGATGTTGTAGCGGATACTCAAGAAACTCTTGAGACTACTACTGAGGAACCAGAAGCAGAGCCGATAACACCTGATCAGGTGTTGAAAGATTATCCAGAGCCATCAGAGTACCAGATAGGTTTGTACCTTCTTTACACTATCGGTTGCCTCGATGAAGGGGAACAAAAGCTTCTTTTGATGAGGCCCTACAGTTGGAGGATAAAACCAAGTGGGAGCAAGCATAGATGATGGGATGTCTAGGCTTCAGAAATGCGTTGCTTTTTTATCTGCTGAGGCTGAGTACGTGACATTAGTTGAAGCTGGAAAGGAGATGATATGGATGACAGACTATCTGGAAGAATTAGGCAAGAAGGAATGCGAGAAGATTCTTCAGGTAGAGAGTTAGAGTGTCATGTAGTTGGCAAGAAACTCGGTCTATCATTCAAAGATAAAACACAGAAGGCAAGACCATTTCACTCGGAGGTTAGTGGAAGATGGTGATGTGTTTGGAGAAGATAGAGGGTACAAAGAATCCAATATACATGTTGCGTTGATGTTGGAACATTGAGGTTATGCAAAGCCTAGTACAGATTGAAAATGAAATTCTTAGTTGACTGGATTAGTCTCCAAGTGAAGATGGTTGGGTTAACTGGATCAGCTTACAAGTGAGAGATTGTTGTGATTGATTGGAAAAGTTCCAAGTGGAGATTGGTTTAAATGTTTGGAAGCTATATTTAGTAAATTAAAACTATATATATATTCTAGGCAATGCTCTCAAGATGACCTTTACTTCATTCTCTACCTTGTCTGTTGTACATATCTGAAGTCATGAACAGTTATCAATATTCCTCCTTGAATTTTCTCTCTCCTATTTTTTTTTTTTTTGTATTCATCTTCTAATCTTTGTCATTATTTTGTTTTTGGTACACAAATATGACAACCAAACATGGTCTATATTATATATATTATATTATATTTTAGAATGTGTATGTTTGGGTGGTCATAAACCTCTTTAATGAAAAGGATTAAAATGCTATTAGTTTGTGAAAAAAGAAAAAAGAAAAAAGAAAGTAAAGAGAATAGTAGTGCCTCAAGTATAAATAGTCGAGGACTATAAGTAAATGGTAAGTTCAGCAACAATGGTTACAGTTAGAGCAGAGAACATAAACAATTGGATCTCAAGTGGGGTTTTATTAATTCTAAGCATGACATTATATAACTTTTACAAAAAGAACGTAAAATAGTTGAACCTAAAAATATCAGCAGAAAAATCCACAATAGGATGGCCTAAAGGCTAGAACTATATTTGAAATAGAACAATATCACATACACAAGTTCTTTACGCAGTTTCTGAAATACTTCCAACTTGAGAGATTTTGTCAATAGATCAGCAAGTTGATCTCGAGTACCACAAAACACTAAGTTAACAGTGCCTTCTTTTTTAAGATCTCTAAGAAAATGAAATCTCACGTTTATGTGCTTAGAACTGGATTTTTTGACACCTTAATAGTTGAAGCATTATCACACATAAGTTTGGTTCCTTTTGTCTATAAAGAACCGATCTCCTTGAGTATTCTTCTCATCCAAACAGCTTGATATGCACATGCGCAGCAGCAACAAACTTTGCCTCTATGGTTGATAAAGTGACTATAGGTTGCTTTCTAGATGACCAAGCCATTGCTCCTTCACTCATCATAAACACATAGTCTGAAGTGTTTTTGTGGTCTTCTATGTCGCCGACATAGTCACTATCAGTAAAATCGATCAACTCATTCACTCCTCCTCTTTTGTAGAATACACCATAGTTATCTGTACCTTGCAAGTACCTTAAAGCTCTTTTTGCTACTGCAAAATGTTGTTGCGTTGGACAAGCCATAAAATGACTTATTAGACTTGACAACAAACATAAGATCAGGACGAGTGGCAATGAGATAAATCTAGCTTCCTACTATCTGTTTGAACAAAGTTGCATCGATTTTAATGTCATTTTCATCTTTACCAATTTTTTGTTCTAAAACAATGGGATTGTAGATAGAGTTATAATTTTCTATCTCAAATCGCTTCAAAACCTCAGTTATGTACTTCCTTTGACATATAAATATGCCATCTAATCGTTGTATTACTCTAATCCCTAGAAAGAACCTCATATGTCCTTAGATCAGTCGTATCAAACTCCTTTTTTATAGAACATTTAAATTCTCCCAGTAATGTTTCATCATTGCTAGTAAACAAAAGATCATCAACATATATATGCTTACAATCAAAATGTTACATTTTTTCCTTTTAACAAAGAGGGTATGCTCACTAGAACGGCTTTCAAAACCTTCTTTGATGAAGTAGGATTTGATTCGGTTGAACCATGTTCTAGGTGCCTGTTTTAACCCGTAGAGTGCTTTGTTGAACTTATACACCATATGTTCACTCTCCTTTTTTTCATCGCCTCTTGTTGTTCTACAAAGATATCTTTTTCCAATTCTTCACGTAGAAAAGCTGATTTTACATCTCACTGATAAAGTTACCAGCCTTTTTGAGCTGCAAAAGCTATGATCATCCTCACAGTATCCATTCTAGCTACCGGCGCAAAAACTTCAGTGTAATCAATTCCATGGTCTTTTGTGTATCCTTTTACCATCAATCTTGCATTGTATTTGTCAACCTTTCCAAGCTCATTTAGCTTAGTTTTATAAATCCATTTTACCCCAATTTTCTTAGCACCAGCAGGTAGAGCTACTAAGTGCCAGGTCTGATTTTTTTCAATGGATTTAATCTCCTCATCCATGACAATCCTCTACTTTGAGTTTTTGACTGCCTCATACTTTACAGGACTTGAATTTGTAAAAATGTCATGTTAACATCATCTTCTTCGGACAAACCTTCATCGGAAACATAATCAGTTGACCATATAGGTGGGCGTCGACTTCTACCCTCCCTTATAGCCAAACCTGGTCCGATTTCAATAGCAGGTGCAGCAATAGGTTCAACAGTAGGTGCAACAGCAAGTTCAATTTCACCATATGAGTTAATCGATGAAGTTGAACCTGTGTGATGTTCTGTGTCTTTTGAAATATCAATGCTTTCTCCCCAATCTAAATCAGTTTCATTTTTAGAATTTTTTCAATCTTATTCACGATCCTCATAAAAAATTACATCGTGGCTAACTATGATTTTGTTTGCAACAGGATCAAACATTCTGTACCCTTTGGATTCACCACCGATTCCAAATGAAACACAACTTACACTTTTATCTTCAAGCTTTTTTCTCTTAGCATCTGGAATATGAATGTATCCCACACATTTGAAAACTCGAAAATAGTCAATTGATGGTTTTACTCCACTCCAAGCCTCCTTATGGTGTCACATCTTTTACTGCAAGGGTTGGTAATCGATTTAAGACATGATTCACCCACACAACAGCTTCAGGCTAAAATCTCTTTAGTACTTTCTTTTTTGTTAACATAGCTCTTACTAGGATCATCACTGTACGACTTTTGCATTCAACTACTCCATTTTGTTGTGGAGTATAAGCTGTGGTCAGTTGTCTCTTCACTCCATGCTGCTGGCAAAAGTCAATAAATTCTGTCAAATTGAATTCTCCTCCTCTATCTGTTCTCAGGCATTTTATGGGCATTCCAACTTCTTTTTCCCCAAAATTTTGAAACATTTAAAATGGTAAAATATTTCTGATTTTTCTGGAAGAAAGTATATCAATGCCTTCTTAGAAAAATCATCTATAAAACACAACACATATCTTTTTCCGCTGCTCGAAGGCGAGTAATCAAACCACATAAATCAACATGAACAAGTCCTAATTTTTCAGTTGCTCTCCACTGACTGCATTTTAGAATCGAAGTCCAATGTTGTTTGCCCTTTATACATGCTTCGCAAGTGAGGCTTGGATCAACAATTTGCGGCAAACCTTCCACCATGTTTTTTTTATGTTTCAAATTACAAAGGCATTTGTAGTTGAGATGACCATAACGATAGTGCCAAAGTGTTGATTGATTTTTATTAGAGATTTGGAGGTAGCTCCCTTTAGTTGTTGTGATTTATGACTCCGCAAGCAAAATGAACATTCGATTTGCACTCATAATTAATTATGCTATTTTTCCCTTTTGTGGATGATAAATACTGCATACTCCATTTTTGAACCGTACATCCACTCCCTTTTTCTGAAGTTGTTCAACGCTTAAAAGATTGTTTTTGAGTTTAGATGCTCAATATACTTCTCCAATGGTATAACGATTTTCTTGCAAAAACAATTTTACAGTACCTTTTCCAAACACTCTCATTCTGGTATTATTTCCAAGCTTGACACGACGAGTAAAAGTTTTATCGAAGCTTGGAAACATGTTTTCATTACCACACATGTGATTTGAGCAACCCGAGTCTAAGAACCAGGCGTCACTTCTCTTTGATCGATGGAGTTTTACATAGGCCATCAGCAGCATCTCATCTTCTTCGTCAAGCTCAGCATAATTTGCTTCATTCTTCCACTTTGGACATTCATACTGAAAATGTCCTAAGTTGTGACACTTATAACATTCAATAGTTGCTTTGTTGAAATTCATTCTCCCTCTTCCACGCCTTCTTCCTCTGTACGTTCCTCTCCCTCTGTTGTTTGCACTTGATGGACCTACAACATTCAGCACCTGTTCTTCATCATTTTTGCTGGGGCATCGAAATTTCAGTTCATGCACCACTAACGAACTTTGTAACTCATCAATGGACATAGTATAAGTATCTTTTGATTCTTCAATGGATACTACAACGTATGTAAATTTGTCAGTTAGGGTGCGTAGGATTTTTTCTACAATTTTCTTTTCTGGCATTTCCTCTCCATGGCTTCTCATCTTATTAGCAACCTGCATCACTCTTGCAAAATACTTAGTGATGGTTTCATCCTTTCTCATCTTCAGAACCTCAAACTCTCTTCTTAATGCATTAAGAAGTGATTTCTTCACTCTTCGGTTTTCACCAAACTTTCTCTTCATTGAGTCCCAAACAATCTTGGATGTGCGACGGTCCAAGATTTGTTCAAAGATAGTTCGATCAATCGCCTGGTACAGTTGCTTTACCTGATGATCCTTGACTCTAACATTGTCAAGATGTTCTTGTTGTGCAGTAGTCAATTTTGTCCCTTGTACTGATTCCCGAAAAACCATTCTTCACCAAGCTCCATAAGCCTTTTGCTTTAAGCAAGTTCTCCATCAATTCACTCCAATGATCATAGTGACCATCGACGTTAGGAATTTTCGTTAATTTTTTGTCGTCACTCATTCTCTCAATGTTCGATCACTTGAAGATTGCAACTTCTTTCCAACTGGCTCTGATACCAATTGATAAGTTCAACATCAGATTGTTAGTTGGATCGGTGAGTTTTATTAATTCTAATTATGACATTATATAGTCTTTACAAAAAGATAGAAACCACAAATAACTGTAATTGAACATAAAAATATAAGTAGAAAAATCCTAAGAGTCCCCAAGAATAGGACACCCTAAAAGACTAGAACTATATTTGAAAAGTTAGATGAGCTACTCCTAGTATAAATGGTCAAGGTCGGGTATCCTTATTGGGTATTGTAATTTTAGGTGTAATCCTTATTAGGTATTGTAATTTTAGGTGTAAATTATCAAGGATCGGTATGCTAGTATTGGATAAAGTGGAGCTTCGAAATCTCAAGTATAAATTATCTTGGATCGAACATAAAGTTCTATAGGAAAGGGCATTGGCACTTTGAATATAAATGGTCGGGGTCGATCGGTCTCATTTCAGAAGAGTAAAGGTTTGATAAGCTTGGTTATACTTAATACCAAACGTTATGGGAGAGGGACCATAACTAGTAGCTGGTTCACTAGTGATTACCTGACGGGACCATGGCTAATGGGAATCGAAATTGTTGGCCCATTGGCATCAGGTGTGTTGATAACCGTTTGATGGTGTTACTGCCACGTGTACGTTCAATATAATATCTCAATGGCACAATTTTACACCGCATAGCATGTGATTGCTAATTCCACCGTCGTCTTCAACCTTCCCTCCCTTACCGATGTGGGCTTCTGTTGTGACCATCTGCGGCATCAAATTTATGCGCTGCCGTCCTCTTTTGCTTCCAAGAATCTCTCCTTCTCTATTTTCCATGGATAGGAGCAATACCTCCTCCTTTTCTTCTTTTGCTCATTCCACTAAAAGGTAATTATGCTCCTTCCTTCATCATCATCTTTGAAACTGGCGGAATATCGAAGGAAATCTTCATCGTTTTCTCTACGCCGTTTTTCATATTTTTAGAATCTTGAATTCGTATGGTTGTTTGTTGAAATCGTAGAGATGGTTATTGATTCTGTTCTTTGTTTTGATTTTTTCAATTAGCGGTGGAAGAGGAAGAGGTTTGGACATGAGGAGTGACAGAGAGAGCACGAGAGGGCGCGGTGGAGGAGGCGATGGCTCTGGTAAAGACAAAATTGATGCTCTTGGTAGACTCTTGTAAGCATATTTCGTCCATTGGTATCTTGTTTAGATGTTAATTGTCTCGGATTAGTTGTCAAACTCATTGTTTATTAGATTAAGCTTATGAAAGACTGTGTGCATGCTCTTTTATTTTGAGTTATGTTATTTATGGCGAAACATAGGTATATGTACATTTGGTGATTCATGAAGCTGAAGCTTAATTCCCTAGAATTTTGATATTTTTCGGTGAAACGTATGAAGATACACAGGATAGGAAGATCAAGCTTTAAATGGAAACCTTAAATCAAATGTTTTAATCAGTTATGCACGTTGAACTTGAGAAAATTCCAAGGGGAGTAGAATACAGTCTCATGGTCTTAATGTTATGTTCATTTATAGTAGTGCTGTTACTTGACACCATATCTTTATAAATTTGGCTGGTTCTTTTTAACAATTTTGAGCTAAGTTGTTGTGAGGGTTCCTATATCTTACTGTTTATGATTGGCTGGTGCAAAATGAATAAGCCCGAGTAAATGATTGAGAGGAATTCAAAAGTTATGCATAATGCATATAGATTTGTTCTTTATAGCAGTGTGATATGGTTTATATGTTTATCGATTGACATTTTCCCCTTTTATCTTCAGAACACGCATCTTGCGACATATGGCTTCTGAGTTAAACTTGAATATGAGGAGTGATGGATATGTCAAACTTCAGGATTTGCTAAAGTTGAATTTGAAAACATTTGCCAATATCCCATTGAGATCGCACACAGTTGATGACATAAGGGAGGTTGGTCGGAGAATTTTCTTCTTTAGTTGCTTTCGCATGACTTCAATATGTAGATTCAAACTGATATGTAACTTATGCTTTCCATTGCTCAACAATGCTGTTAAAGGTTGTTTGTTCTATTTATCTTGATCCGTTTATCCTTGCCTTTTCTCTCAACTAGTTCCACTATTGTATTTCCTCTTCCACGACTTGTAAATTTCAGTTCAGTTTTGTTTCTGTAAGCATCTAGTATTGGTGAGTAGTTTTTTTCCCCTTCAATGCCAGGCTGTTCGGAAGGATAATAAGCAGCGTTTTAGCCTCCTGGAAGAGAATGGAGAGCTCTTCATTCGAGCAAACCAAGGCCATACTGTCACGGTTATTTTCTTTCTTTATAAACCATCAAATCCATTACTGTTAGAAAGTCTTGGGGGATTGGCAGTCAAGATCATTCATTTCAAAATTGTTGATTGCTTCACATTAGGTCAAATGCATTTGATTCTTCTTTACATTGACTTATTAGTAATATATGAAATGAAAAATCCGTTTCAGCTGGTTACTGTTGTTACTCTATTTTGTGACAATCCATCAGCCTTGTCAGATGGGTGTAGTGTTGTATAAGACTTCCTCAACTCTTGTACGATTGTGATACTGGAATCAGATTGTCTATTTTGTGTACACCATCATAAATGGAAAAAACATCCTTTGCAGGTGGTTGAAACTGAAAGTTTATTAAAACCGATTCTTTCGGCTGAGGAGGTTCCAGGTACTGTGGTTTGATGCCTCAACTTTCCTACTTTTTTCACATATCATTCTTTTCTCCTTGATGTCCATGATGGGAGTATCCATGCATTTTAAACTTCCAATTTTGTTATTCAATTAATCACTTTTTTTCTCCCTCTTTATCACAGTTTGCGTACATGGTACTTATAAAACAAATTTGGAATCAATTCTGGCATCTGGTTTGAAACGCATGAAAAGATTGCATGTCCACTTCTCATGTGGTTTGCCAACAGATGGAGAGGTTATCAGTGGTAAGTTAAGAAAATCTAATTGTTACGCTTTCTTAAGAATGTTTCCGATAAAACCATGATATCACTTTGGTCAGCACTCGCTGCTTGAGTAAATGCACATTTATTTTTTGTAGGGAATAGAAACTGGTTTCTTTGATTGATGAAAATGGTTACAAAAATTCCTACCATACATAATACAAACACACTTCCAATGTGTCTCGAGGGACGATAGACTATAGTTACAAATGACAAGAGATCGTTTTCCATGTTTAAGCAAGAAAAGATTATATGCAAAGTTTAGGTGCTTTGTTGCTTATCTGTGAAGATCTGTGCATTTCTTTCCTGCCATAAGCTCCAATAGAAAGCCCAAATTAATCTCTTTCATAGGATCTTTGTCTCTTTCTTGAATGGATGGCTGATGAGGGACGCATTGAGGAGGGTGAAAGTATCTCCTGGTCTTGTAAAACTCCAACCAAAGGCATCTTGTAAGAAGTTCCAGAATGTTGTATTGTAGGTAGACTGGCTAGATAAATGAATTCGTCTCATGATTCTTCATACATAAGTGGCAGCAACTTGGAGAAATTGTAATCCATGGAGATTTTCAAAGTGTTAATGCAAGCATGACTTAGCTCTCAAATAAGGAACTTGACATCCTTGAGAGATTGCCCCCTCCGTAATAGTTTGTAGAATTTGAATTTTACCATATTGCCGGTAGATGCAAGCTGTTTGGTCAAATAACCTGTGGTTAAAGTCCCACTTTTCTGAAAAGTTCACACCCACCAGTTCCCTTTCTCCGACTGAGTAACTCTGCAAAAGGTGGGATAAAGATGCCCATTCATCCACTTCCATGCAGTATATATTTCACCTCAAGAGTAAATTCCATGATTCAGTATTCCAATTCGACAACTCTGTAATTGATAGGGAGAGATGGTAAAGAATAGGATATTCTTCGAATTACACATCTTCACCATCTTTCATTTTCATTCCATTTCTGGTTTATTTCGTCATTTTCATAAAAATTGAGCATACTGTTCATCATGCTTATTATCAATAAAATTAGCTCATTTCGGTTGGGAACTTTCGTATCATGCTTCCTATAACATGCTCCAATACGTACTATAAGCTCACCTTAATCCGAAGTTCCAAGGTGCTACTTATTTAGTTCGGTTGTTACTTTGATGGTCGGTTCGGGTCCTTAATGAGTTTCAAATTTCTTCAAACTTTTTAAATAGGTTCTAAATTAAGAGAAAATTTTAATACCATTAAAATTGGATCGGAAATTGGACAAAAACCGGCCAAATTGGGTGAAAATGTCAATGTTTTGTGCACAGTGCATGAACAGTATCATTCCTTACTCCTAACCTCCAGCCATGAACAATATTTTGTATTTTGAACCTCCCAGTTTCCTCAACTCTGATGAAGGCCTTACACACCTCAATCCTTCACACTTTCACCACGAACCTATTGGGACAAGAATCATGCAATTTCGTTAAGAATAGAAGAAATTATTGAGTGTCGAAGTCTCGAGAAAACTCAAGAATGAACCTTTAATCTCTCAACTTGATCTCTCCCTTCAAGTACGTTCAAGTCTCAGTTCCTTCACAAACTGTGTAAAGCTTCCTCACACAAAACTATAGCCCCTGAAATCATGGAAATCCATTAACATTTGAGGTAAAATCACTTGAAGAAGATTTGGTTCATAGCCACAAAAACTTACCTCAAATTCGAATTCAAATCCCTCCTTCTCGTGCCTCTTTGCTCCAGTTCTTTCCTCAATCCCTTACCGTAGGATCCTCCAAGTTTCAAGTCCAGAGCTGGCCCCAATCATCCCAAATCTCTCCTCAAATATCGTTGGCTGTTCTTCTGCCTTCTCTTTTATTTATTTATTTGTTATTTGTCATTTGTTTATTATTTATTTTAAGTTTCTTTTTTGAAAAAAAAAAACTTACATAGCCTTAGAGTGGACCAAAATTGGAGAGACAAAGTTAAACTTGTTTCCTCTTTCTGGAAATGGACAGGTATGAGACGCAACGTTAATGTTTTAATCTTTCTTGATGTCAATAAAGCTCTGAATGGTACTGCTGAACCCTCTTTTATTTTCATTTGTATAATACCGACGATCTCTAGTGCCTGTTTCTTGCTAAAACATTGTATTTCAGATGGAATGAAGCTTTATATGTCGGACAACAAGGTCATTCTGACCGAAGGTTTCGACGGAGTGGTGGCAGTCAAATACTTTCAAAAAATCGAGTCATGGCCAAATCGACAACCAATTCCTTTTTGAGCCTGGATGAGATGGTGTACATGATCAATCATTGCATGAAAATATTGCATTGTGTTTAGATCTAGAGACAAGATATTAACACGTTCATTATTTTAGTCTGGAATTTCTTATTAGATTTGCACCAGATTCTCGTATGCTAACTTTTATAGCTTGGGTTAGCTCGGGTTTCATATGAATTTCGAACTTGGGGAGTCTTTGCATTTAAGTTGGCAGCAAACAGTTCTGTCCTTATGAACATGATGGTGGATCTTTCATGAAGATTTGGCAACAAGTTTAGATTTGTTCATGAAGCGATGAAAGTTATGTTTTATGTCACAAGTATCTAAATCCAAGTCTGTGGAGACTGATATGAGAAAGCACCCTCTAAAGAAGTGTATGATGATATTTCTTCATTTTTGATTCAGTTTGTGTTGGTGAGTGAAGAGTCTGGTTAACAATTCTGATGTATGCAACCTGTACCACAGGACTTGCTTTATGAAACTTCTGATATTAATCATAATAATAATAATAATAATTATTATTATTATAAAAGAAGATAATAAAAATTAAGTTTTGATTTTA
Organism: Cucurbita maxima; assembly: GCF_002738345.1. NCBI lineage: Eukaryota > Viridiplantae > Streptophyta > Magnoliopsida > Cucurbitales > Cucurbitaceae > Cucurbita > Cucurbita maxima. The sequence continues at coordinate 67,887 of NW_019272089.1, read as the reverse complement.
TGTTGAAGTATTACAACGTAAAAGTTGTATCTATTATATTGTAAATAAAATAATAAAAATTATTATTAAAAATTAAATAGTCTATTACGAGACTTTTGGACATAAATCAACAATTTCTCACTTGTTAATATCAAAAGTTATCTTGGTCATTATGACGGACAAACTAAATCATATTTGAAACATTTTTCAAATATCATTTGTTGCTCTAAAAGCTACACATACTCACCATCTAAGGTAAAAACATAAATTTCAAGAAATAGTGTATCAAATTTTCAACTCCAAACACAAAATAAAAATTTATCATTATCCATTAATACTTTGAGAAAACTTTTAATTTTACACTTATGGGTCATACCATTAGTTTAACTGATATAATCTAACCAACTGCCTATTAAAAGTTAATTCTCATTTATGTATTAATTGTCTCCCACTTAGGAAGGATAATTAATTATTTACTCTCAACTTTTGAGGTTACTTAGGATACTATTCTTCTAATTTCATATTTGAACGATACATTATCATTCTTTGAAGTTTTGTATCAAATATTTGACAATAATTTGTCAATACGAGATGTATGAGACAAATATTCATGAATCTCGTTCTTAGAATTATCCCAAATTATTCCTTTAAAACTAGTGAGATATTTATTTATGTCAGATGGAAAGCCTACTTCATTCCTAAGCCATTAATAATTTTCTTGTTTTCAGATGATTACAATCTATTTAAAGTCATATGTTATCAAATTTTCTTGTTAAATTTATTTGAATAATGAACTTTTACTTTTTTTTTTTTTTTTGTTTTTAATTTTTAACAATAATTTGTGTAGATGCATTCTCTTAGATAGAAATTCTAAGTATTCTAAGGTATCCAATATATACAAAAATGAATTAAAAAGTACTAATAGACTCCCAACATGAGAAAGTTGCTTTAGATACCTTCTCTTCCACTAATAGAACATCTATATCTTCTAATTTTCGTTCCGTAGATACATTTATATCCTATGAGTTTAACCTCATCAAGAACATCTACAAATCCTTGGATTTTATGACTTTAACGTATTTATCATTTGTCATCATCCCTCGTAACTATTCTAAGGGTAATAAGCCTTCAACTTTGTTATCTAACATGACAATTCGTATTTCAATAGGATTGAGTCGATCTCATTACTCTTCCACTCAGATGAGGCTTATCCAATGACTAGGATCTATGTAGTTAAATTATTAACAACATTTGTTAACTATTAGTGGTTTCACTTGAAAAAATATTTTGTTATAATTATTAACAAAATTATATTCATACTTAGAGTTGAAATATAATTCTACTTTCTATTAAATAGTTTGATTATCTTTTAACGAACAAAAGATCCTATAAAAAAAATTATGAATTATTGGTGAATAAAACTTAAGAATGACTGAAAACATGATTAATAAAACTTGTAAAAGACAAGTTAGCTACTTATTGACTAAATTAATTACTCATCGAAATTATTTTAATTTTTCTTTCAAGATAAATGTGATGTTTAGTAACCGAGGTAGTAAAGCAACCGAGCTGGAGATTTACTTAATTTAAAGAAAATATTTTTATTTTATGGTTTTATTTTGTGAATAAATTATTTGCGTCAGTAGTAACTTTCGTGATTCGGTCTTTCGATGAGTGGGAGTTACAAGTTGGAATCAGAGCTTAGGTTTTAGGTTTTGTAGACAGTCTAGGATAGACCGTATGGATCCCTTTAGTTCTAGTTTGACTCAATTGTATCTCGCTTCGGTTAGGTAAGTGGTATATAAGTAAGTTGTGTGAAGTGTTACATAAAGTTTAAAAGAATTGGTTGTGACCAATAATTTATTTGTGTGACAAATTATGGTATTATCGAGGAATATGGAACTCAGTACGTTCGAAGTGGACTGGGAGAGTGAAGAGCATCCTCTGGAGGGGATTGTTCCCGCAGAGGTGAATCTAAAGTCTATTGTACCAGCTGCATCCAAGGATCAACTGGCCACTATTATTACTCTCGAGGCATTACAGTGATTGATCTAGAGTCAAGTTAATCACGCATTGCAGACGGCCCCTTGCTGGATTTTGGAGTCAGACAACTCCAACTGCACCCATACCCCTAGTGGTTAATCAAGCAAGTCCATTTGTTGAAGTACCTGGAATAGATGTTCAGACATCAATACCTCCACCAAATCCGATAGTGCCACCAAGTACAGTAGTCTTGATAGAGACACCACCTAAGGAAAAACAAGTATCAAAAGATAAAAAAACGAGTTTATGAAACTTCTTACCCTCCGAATGGAAATAAAGAAAATTGCAAAATGCGGTTAGTAAAATAATACCATATGATAAACGTTTTATGATGGAGGAGAGTGGGTACTTACATGATTTTATGCGATATGAACCACATACTTTTGAAGGTAGAGTGGTAGATCTTGAGGCAGCTGAATGGTGGTTGGAGTCTATTGAAACGAAGTTTAGATACGCGAACAACCTGAAAAGCTACAAGGTTCAATGTGCCACGTACATGCTAGCAGGACCAATTTATTTTTTTGTGAAAATCAAAAGAGTCTAATATGGATACTAGTGGAGGTCCGATTTCTTGGTTGGCATTTAAACAAGAGCTTTGTGAAAAATATTACCCTACTTTGGTGCGATTTTGTAATCAGATAATATTTTTGGAGCTGAAGCAAGGTAATCGATCCATGGACGAGTACGATTTATAGTTTACACAATTATCTAGATTTTCTCCTTATTTGGTTGGTACTGAAGAAGAGAACACAAAGCTCTTTATCAAAGGTTTGAAGTGGGAGATACAGGTTTTGTGTTGCTATTAAATTGGATATAAATACTCCAAGAAGTAACTATAGTTCTAGCAGTCAGATGCGAATGGGGAGTAAGCGGAGTATACTTAGATGTCTTATGGATCCCAACAATAGGTAGTATAATGATATATTGATCATCGATCTCCAAGAATGTGTCGAAATGCGATATATCCTAATGAAGTAAAAATTGAGAGAATTTTCTCATGAGATGGAGGTAGTCAAACAAGTGCTGGTTGTCAGAATCAGGCTTGATCAGGCTTGAGGTAAAGCCTATGCCTTGACTAGCAAAGTAGTGGAGGATGTGAGTATCGTGGTAACAAGTACTTTACCTTTGTGCGACTATTATGCTTACACTATATTTGATTCAGGCTCTACACATTCTTTTATTTTGTTTAAATTTGTTCATCAAGCTCAACTTAAAATAGAGTAGTTAGGCTATGAGCTATCGGTATCTATATCTTCTGGAGTAATATTGATGACTTGTGAAAGAGTGAAAGTTAATAGACAATAGTGTCTAGGCAACCTTATATGTGGTTATTGATGATATTAGTTATGTATGATTATGAATATGAATTGACTATTTGCACTGTCATGCCCATATTGATTCTTACCACAAACCAAACAAAACAAAGAAAAAAAAAAAAAAAAAACACAGTTAAACTCCACGGTTAAATGCACGTAACTTATAGCAATGCTATATTAGGTGACCTCTTNACACCAAAAAAAAAAAAAAAAAAAAAAAAAAAAAGCACAGTTAAACTCCACGGTTAAATGCACGTAACTTATAGCAATGCTATATTAGGTGACCTCTTGAGAATGTTCTCATGAAACATGTAAGTGAAGACAAGACATGTGTAAAGCACTCGTGTTAGTTTGTGGGGATAGTCTTCATTCTTAAAAGCGAGAAGTAAACAACGCACCATGTCGTAGAAAAATGTCGGAGCACGTGCTGAATCTATATTCAAACTTTGGGCATGAGACAATACAAAGCAAGTAATAAATTGTAGAGATATTCCCTAATTTAGATTGAAATTTTGGGTGCGTTACACGGATACTCAAAATAATCTCTCACCATTACTATAACGACCATAAATTTTTACTTAACTTAAGAGTCGTTACCATATACATATCATGAACATTTAATGCAGAAATACCTCAGGTGAAACTTTATAATACGAAACTTTATAATAAAACCTGAGCTTGTCCTTCCATGTCACTTCTAATGCTTTTGAAATAAAACAATACAAATTGAATTAATAAGAAAAATAACATAGAGTAAAATGCCCTATACTAACCTATATGCTACTAAAGGAAATGCACTTATCTATACTAACCTATAGTCTAATAAATTCAAATTACGAAATTATCCTAACCATGTGCCATAGTCTCATAGTTGCAATGTCACCGTCAGCTGTACAAGCGAGCCTTGCTTTTACTTGAAGAGTAGAGTAGCACGTGGTTTGTGTATTTTAATAAATACTCGGTAAGCGACCCTGTTATCGGAGTTAGATGCAAACATATATAGTTTCATGCATGAGACCCATCATAACAATCTATCTTTCTAGGGCGGCTATCCTAACGGGCATCTTGAATGTGTACTTAATTTCCCTACACACGGTCCACATGTGTGAGTATGGACCCACTAGTCGGTTCGCACACCTTCTGGACCCCTTTTTGGTCGAACGAGCATTCTCTGGTAGCTGTTGATGTCAGACACCCATTAAGAGTAGCGATCGTCACAATAGCATTTTGGTAAACATAATGATCGTTCCCCTGCATCGTAGCGTACGCATTTGTACTATCGTGAAGAAATAGGGGTTTCCCCTAATGCATGAGCACACAATAATGCATGAGATCCCAACATCTTTTCATTTTATTTATCATTAATATAATTTCGCTAGTTTCTTGTTCATATCATATCATTTTTTATAACATTTCTCATATCATATCATTTTTCATATCATTTCTTGTAACATTTCTCATATCATTTATCATAACTCTCACGCGTATTTCAGAGTTGTATTTCATGATAGTTTGTCGTTTTGCATGTCAATCATAGCATATCATTCATGTCACAATATCATAAAGTTTTCATGGTTTCAGACATAACAATCCTTATCATGCACATATCATATCATATATCATAAGAATCACATAATATATCTCGAGCATATATTCAACAAATCATATCATAAAGCATATCAATTCATCAAATACAACATAAAAATCACATCACACAACATTTACATATAATTTCATGACAACTTGCATATACGAGCCTATGACACATGCGAAGCTGCAAGCACGTGTCATCATACTTGATTGACCTTATCCGGCGATCTCCCTAATTCGAGTATGTTTGCTTCCGTTCCTCAAAAATGCTCCAAATAATCGTCGGTTATTGTTTCCTATTGGAATATCTGTTCCGTTTCGTTAGTAACTTAATAATTCTTAACTCAATTGAACTTGAATTGAGAAATTTACCCTTATAAGAGTCTTATTTGCCTTAAAAAGGTCAGACTCAGCTTCACAAGGGACGAAATGATGGGAAACGATTGGTTTTTCTTTATCGAGCCGAGAGGAACGAATTTTAAAACGTGGAGACGAAATTCTCATGCATTCAAAATAATCAAAACAATCTACAAATATGTAATTATCTCCAAGTATTTTTCAAAAACATTTCAAAGAACTTTGATGAATCAATTAGTGCATAAATCATTAATACTGACACTCTATGTACCAAACTTCTTATTTAAGCTATAACATAAAAGGTAGTTTGGGATCTTAAAAGCCAACCACATGCCTAAACAAGACATTTTTTTTTTTTATCTTGTGTCTTTTTCCTTTTCTTTTCATCTTATTTTTTTTAATATTTCTTCCCCTTTTTTCTTAATTTCTCAAACTCTTTCCTATTTATAATTCTTATTATTTTTCTTTTTTAATAGTATTTGTTGGAGGAAAGTCTTTCGACTCTATGATCATGAGTTTATAATAAAATAATACTCTCTTCTATTAGTGTGAGATCTTTTAGAAGCCCAAAACAAAGCCATGAAAGCCTATGTTCAAAGTGGACAATATCATATCCGTAGAGAACACTTGTTCATCTAATCGTATTATTATTATTTTTTTTTTATGAGTAGAAGTTTATATAATTTTATTAAATTAAATTATTTGAGGATAATGATTAAGATGATAGTTCAACAAATTCAAGAACATAAATTAAATTAAAATTTTATTAGTTAAATTTATTTTAATAATGTTACCTAATAAAAATAAGCTGATAAATTTTTTTGAAGTGATTCAAGAATTACTACATCTAAGTTGTGTTTCTCGATTAGAAAATAAATCATAAGAGTTTGTTTATTAAGTTCAGGCAATAGAACTCCTCTATCCACCTCTATAATGCACTCTAAGACCAAAATAACGTTCGTCTATTTTAAGCAACTAGGAGGTTCAACTACACCAGAGTCAGTTCCTTTGACATATTTGCATGAAGCTTTAGCTATTTGATAATTATAAGTCACTTTAATGTCTTCCAAGCTTAGTCCGGTGCAAGAATTTGTTGGGCTACAATCAAAGTTGACTCCTATTTTAGTGGCTGATGTTCCCTTGATATCTTGGTAAGTTACTTGGCTAATTTTTATTCCGGAGTCCTATTCATGCAAACAAGAACAATCAAAATATGATATGAAACTAAATAAGGGCAATAATTTGAGATCTTTTACGTAAAAACAAAAAAAAATAAAATAAAATAAAACGATAAAAGCTTATGATGAGCAAAATGGATAATATCGCACTCTTTTGAAGATATGTGAGAGTTACATTGTCCACAAAAATTCATTACCCAAAAAGTATTAGCCGAAATAATGCTCCTAATTTAACACACGTCATGGACAAAATAAATTCAAATCCGTTGAGGATAAAAGAAATCAATTACGTATGAAATTGAAAATCTAAGCTCTATTAATCAAATATAAAGTGAAATATGGTTGGTAAGAAGTTAACATGTCGAGGATTAATAAGAAAATATACCTGGTTGGAGCAGCCTTGGTCATGTGGACAGTAATTTTGATCAATTATGATAGAGTTTTTCACATTATCCAAAATAATGTGTTGAAAATGAATATTCGTAGCGAACCCATTGCTTGGTCTTCCCCAAGACTTAATCCTCGCTCCATTCATAGTCCCGACAAAAGTTGATGATGTAACTGTCACATTTTTCACTCCAGGCTCTTCCACCGACCTCCCCAAGCTCCCAATGCTACAAATATATATTCAACAAAATACCAAAATTTTTCATGAGGTTTCATTTTCTCATTCATATTAATATTAGGTAACTGCATTCATCATTTTCATAAGTAAAAAGGAAAATAGTTAAAATCCCTTTGTCCAAATTTCTAAAACGTGTTTTAATTCATTCAAAATCCAATTTTATATTTGATTTTATAATTGGTAATTAATTTTTCATACAAAAAAAATCATTTGAAAAAATTATTTTGTTCACCTACCTGATTCCTTGTTCAGTTCCATATGTAATATTTTCTATCTATAAGTTGGTGGCCCCTCGACCAACTGAGATGCAGTCATCACCGGTGCTGATGTTGGAGCTGAGGATAGTCACCGATGATTCCTCCACATGGATGCCATCAGTGTTCGAACTATTGCCAGCATCTGAGACCTTCACTCCTTGAATGTTCACATTTTGGCAACCATGCACCACAATGTTGAACATTTGGCTATTAATCGAAGTTAATCTATTGATTATTACGTTTTGTGAATTTTCTATCTCGAGATTCTACAAATTTAAAACATTCCAGAGCTCTAATTAATACAAATTTAAATCAATATGGTATTTTTTTATCTAGCCAACTTAAATAATGTATACCATGGCTCCATCCGGGCAATTATTCCCTGAAGAGTTTATAGTTCCATGTGCCAGATTCTTGTCCGTCAATACACCGCCATAAATGGAAAGCCCATTTACGTTTTGAAACTCAATCCAAGTTTTAGTTTTAGCTAGAACCTGAATGTCCGAGGAAGCCACAAGAGTGCCATCGATGTGAATGGTAATAACATTGTTCTTACAAGGTCCATTAAAGATCCCACTTTGAATGTAGAATGTGCCTTTGGGCACGTTAATAGTAGCTGGTCCCGAAGAGTCACAAGCCTTGGCCCATACTGTTTAAAGCGCAGGTGAAGCATCGGTCTTTCCATCAGGCTTCGCTCCGAAACTAACAATATCTAATATTAATTCATCTGCCATAGCATGATTCAAAAACAAAAGTAGCCAAAGAGAAACTTTGGATGTTACGGATTATAAATTTTCATAAAAGTATTTAATAAAAGTAAAATAAACTTATTAATAAGAAAGTAAAGAATGTGTGCATCAAATTTGCAATTTCAAGAAACCTGTTGACAAATATGTTGTTTACCAACCATTGAACTTGCATGATTGTGTTGCCTTTATGGGTTGATTCTACTTCCATTTTTGGGCAACTTTTAAACTTCCTACCCTAATAAGTTCTTAGACCTATTTTGGATAGACATCCTAAATAAAATTTTGATGGGGATGTTGGTGATATTCAGAAGAATAATATTGAAAATACACTACCATATATGCAATATATATTATGGAAAGTCTTTGACTTTTTATTTAAATTAACAATTTTTTGGACTCTATCAATGATATAACATTTTTATAGTTTATCAATATTGTAACACCCGAGTTACGATGAGGTATTAAATACTTGATATTTCCTATCGAACCCAAATTTCTGAGATTTTATTGAGAGATTTAAGGATAGAAATTTTAAGATAGAGTAGAAGAGAAAAATACTTGGAAAAGTCCTACAAACTCAAGAAAAGTACAAAAGAAAAAGGTTGGAAAATTAGAAAAGTGGTCAAAGGAAACACGGAAGGGGTATTTTGGTCATTTTCCCACCTTAATTAGGGAAATGTAAAGAAAAGAAGAAGAAGAAAAAAAAAAGAGAATAGAGAGAGAATGAGAAGTAATCGCCATAGCTCCTATCGGTAAGGAGGAGACTGATTTTTGCGGAACTTTCTTCACAAATCTTTCCTCGACTTTTGAATCGTACAAAAACGTTAAGGAACGAAGAAAATTCGAAGGTAAGTTCTTGAAATTTTGCTCTAAGATTCCCTTCAAATATGTGAGAAATATTGGGAGTAAGGTTATGAAATTTGAGAATGTTAATTTAGGGAGGACGGCGCCCATAATCTTTGAAAGGAGTAAGTTGATTCCGATTATAAATAGGAGTTCCAATATTCATGAAAAGAGGTAGGTATTGATATTTCTTGCCAACTTTGGACTAAGTTAATTATATATTTGATTAGAAATAAATTACAAGAAAAATACGTACTTGTAGATGGATATATATCTACAAATCTTGTGAAGGAATCGTATTAATCCAAGTTATGTAGAAAGAAATATGAAAATAAAAAACAATTGATCTTCTCGAAACCGCAGTGTTGAGGAGGAATGACGAACGACGGAGGGACACATTTCAAGCATTGAGGAGGAAAGAAAGGATGGGTGCATTGGTGGAGAAAAAATAAAGACAATATTACGTCAGGTAGGACTCGAAGGCTGGCTACCCATTGACTTGCGTGCGTCCCGAAAAGATGATCTGACCCGACTCACCGTAAGAAAACTTAGACTCCCAGTGAGTGCCCATAGTTTCAAACTCATGCCCTCGACCTTGGTAGACCATTCAAGTTGCACCATGTGGCAACACCTTAGTGTGTGCCCTCCCCCTCAGGCGCGCCTGTATGCGTGTGTGCTTGTGCGCGTTGGGCCTGTGAACCAACGCGTGAGGTTCCCCTTTTAACCTGATTCGACTCCTATTCGATTGTATTTCGTCCTAGTTTTGATACATACTGGCCTAAATTTGACTTGATTCATGGCCTACTAGAGAGCTTTCAAGAAATTAGGTCTCCCAACTAGTGGAAAAACAAGTTTCAAAGGGCAAGCTTCATTCCAGTGAGTAACAATCTGGATTTGAGACAAGTAATACTAGTAGGGATCGCTAGGACAAGCTTGTATGCAAGCATGATGGACCGTAGGTGGTTAGAACATGTGTAATTATGACACACACTATAAAATTACGAAATTGCCCTTAGAGCAAGGGAATTGAGAAGCATGTCTAATTAATGTTTTCCAATGTGGTATGATAGAGGAAGGGATATTCTGATCTGTTCTTCGGGTGATTGATGGATGTTATCTCCTTGTTGAGCTTGTTTGATTGTTGATCGGGTGTATGATTTATGTCATGACTTTCATGCATTAATACTTGGTAGGAATACCTTCTTAAATAATATATATGAACGGATAGACATGATTTATGTATTAGAGACGGTTTCTAGTTATATTTTTTTTCTAGTAGAGCACGCATCAAGATCACAGTTAAGATTAGAGTGCTATAATTAGTGTGGTTTATATGTAGAATCAAAGGTTCGATCTATATGCACCTAGGGATTGATTAAGCCAAGAGAGTAACCTAGAACGTCCTGAAAATTGAGAAAATGGAAGTTAAACCGCATGAACGCCCCTAAGAACCTAGTAAACCTCCATAGTGTATTAACATGATTTGAGTAGCCTACAGAATCACGAAACAAGTTGAGTTACTATTCAGTGTAGAGTCGAGATAGGGTCGATGCTCTAATCTCATTAAACCAGATCTTGAGAAGAATTAGGGACTACATGGATAGTTAACTCAAGATATAGACCCCTATTGAGTGTAGAAACGGATGAATACTGTAAACCAGTCCTAGTTGGACTAAGGATTACACGAGTAGGTGGAGAGCCCCTATTAAGTGTAGAAATAGGTAAACCTATAAATCAGTCCTTCTTTGGTGGACTAGGATCTACATGAGTAGGTGTCAAGATTAGAGCACCTATTGAGCGTAGAAACGAGTTAAAAGGCGACGTTGCGACTTCGTAAACCGGTCTTGGTAGAGATTAGGGACTACTTGGGTAAGTGGTTTAGCATGAACAATTCGATTAAGTGTAGAAACGTGGCAAGGAACTAGACGAGTTGATGATCAGTGAGGAATCAATTGAAACTTCGTATAGACGAAAAGAAAGCCGTGAGAATCTACTAGGAGAAGAAAATGATGAGAGCCTGCATACAAATAGGTTTCTTATTGAATATATTTTTTTTATACTCACCCCTTTCTTTCAAGTACCGGTTGAGGTAGAGAGGTGCTTAAGAGATGTGTTGTCATAGGGGTGTGTTCGGAAGCGTTAGTCAATTTTGAAATTTGTGGTATTTTTTATTTTCTTTTATATTTTTATTTCTGGTTTGTAATATTTGAAATAACATCACTTTTTAAGGATTTAATTTTGGTGTTGTTTTATGGGATTTTTAACCTCTATTTTATTTTGTGGTATTTTTTAATTTTATTTATTTTCACTTTCGTCTTTTTAGTCTCGAAAGTTGGGGGCATCGATTATGGGGTTACTGTTAGGAATCACGACTCTCCACAATGGTACGATATTGTCTACTTTGAGGGTTACTATTAGGAATCACAACTCTCCACAATGGTGTGATATTGTCTGCTTTGAGCATAAGCTCTCATGAGTTTGGTATGGGCTTCCCGAAAAGGCCTCGTTATCAATGGAGATATATTTCTTACTTAGCCTCCCTTGGAACCTATGGAGCCCTCAAACAGCCTCCCCTTAATCGAGGCTTGACACCTTCTTTGGAGTCCTCGAACAAAGTACACCCTTTGTTCTACACTTGAGTCACTTTTGACTACACCTTCGAGACTCACAACTTCTTTGTTCAACATTTGAGAATTCTATTAACATAGCTAAGTTATGACATGACTTTGATACCATGTTAGGAATCACGACTTTCCATAATGGTATGATATTGTCCACTATGAGTATAAGCTCTCATGACTTTGCTTTGGGTTTCCCCAAAAGACCTCGTTACCAATGTAGGACTCCCTCCCAACAATCCTTAACAGTTACCCTCAACTAGATTCTATGACGATGTGGGGACTAGTAGTTAGTGAACTTTTCATAGTGATGGGTCCGCAAATGTTGGTAGTAGATTTTGAGGAGCTTGATCTACGAGAGTGGTACCTTGAGTACACTTGTCCCAAAGATAGGCTGCATGTGATGACAATCAAGGAATCTTCAACTATTTGTTGGTCGAGAATGTGCTCATAAGGAGAGATGACATGACGGAAGTAGCTTGGCAAGTTGTAACAATAGTTATTTGAAGAAAAAAACTTTAGATATGTAAGTATCCTAGATTTCAAACATAAATATACTTCATCAATAAAAGTACCATCATGGTCTTACATGTTCAAAATATAATTCAAAAATGAAATTGAAAACGATAATGAAATAAATTTAAAAACATGAAATGCATAACCTATTCTACCCTAATTCTAAAAAATGAAATATGCTTCTAGCCTATGCACGTGTCATTGTCTCTGCTTTACGATGCTACTGTCAATCATATATGGGCACCTAGTCTTTACTTAAAAATTGATGTAGCACACGGCCTGAGTATGTCAAATAATACTCAGTAAGTGAACCCACTATAGTGGCCGTGAAAAATGAAAACACATGCAAGAATGTTCTAGGGACCTATCATTAAAACATCCTAGGGGTGATCTCCAGTCCGGACTAAGTTGGATGTGTATTACTTTCCTACACATGACCTACATGTGCGAACATGTATCTCCAAGCGATTCGCACCCCCCTAAACCCATCATAGACGAGCTAGCTGCCCGTAGAAACGTCTGGAAGTCAACAGACCCTTGAGTGTTATGCTCGTCATGATCACCATCATCATCGTAGCATACACGTTCATACTCATCATCATAAAATGGAAAGTATCCCAATGCTTATGTACATAGAGAAATGCATGAGACCCCTATAGTTTTTTGTCTTTAAAATGTCTTTATGACACAACCTTAGTTTCATCCTTATATTACTAATAGTAATATATGTGCATTAGCTTTTCATCTTAACATCATAAACAACCTTCGGTAGGGTTGTGTCTTAGGCCGAATTATAGACATAATGCAATATGACATTCACAGTATGCATCTCAACTTAATATGGAACATAACGTCATATTAAGGAAATAACAACATGCATCATCATCATACATCATTATCATAATACTATCAAAATACGTCATAATCATCATAACACATCATCAAACATCATCATACATCATCATAAAACTCATACAAATCATCATACATCATACATCATACGTCATAATTATAAAGCAAAAAGGACACGTGCCAATGCCACTAGGCATGTGTCGTAATACATCAAGCAAGTACCTAGCCTATCCTATAGTAAGACCACTTACTTGGTTGGCCTTAGTCGACATTCTCCCTAAATAAATACGTTATCTTTCCTTCCTCGAAAGCTATGTTAATAGGTAGTTCCATTTCTTTTATTAGTATTTCACAATTCTAAATTAAATTTAACTTGAAATTGTGAAATAGGGCATCATACTTTCGGAGGGTCAAAACGATTTTGTCTTTCATCGAGTTGAGGAGCCAAAATTTTGAGCCCTTATAGCTATCGAACCATCCCAACTTAGCCGAAGGTGTGTTTAGCTACCGACATGACACTTGTCACGGTACGAGAGGGACACGTTGCTTCTGCTATTTGGGTTGAGCTGTGGGCGTACGAGTCGCGGGTCTCAGCTATTGCAGATCACGTGGGCTGGCGGCACTGTAGTTTGCTAACGGGTTTAGGGCTCTCAAGTCGCCCTTAAGCATACCCAACCAGGATTCGATGGATCCTTCTTCTTCACCCACAAAATGATGAGATGATTCGGGTCCTCTCTTCTCTCTCCTCTGTGTTAAATGAGTACGACACTCCACAATATCATGATATTGTCCACTTTGAGCATAAGTTCTCATAGCTTTGCTTTGAACTTCCCAAAAGACTTCATAACAATGAAAAGAGTATTTCTTAATTATAAACCCATGATCATTCCCTAAATTAGGCGATGTGGAACTTTAATCATCCAACACTTTGTACTTTGTTCCCAGACAGATTTTCGTGTCTTTCATTCATCTCTCATGACTTCTACCTTTCACCTTCTTCACTTCCACTGTGTTATCCACCTCCAACGTACCTAGAAACATAGATCTATTGAGGTTTTAGCGAATTGGAGGCGGGTCTAGGAGTGTACCGTTGTACCCTTGGGTCGTAGTTACATTTTAAACTTGGACTTAGGAAAACCTGGTATCCTGTACGACCAAATGCTCTAGTTGGCATTGCGGCCCAATCTTTACTCATGAGTCCGACAAGAACATGTATTCGACCAATCGAGTGTATTCGCAAAGCTAACTCAGGGTGTGTGCTTATTGAGTGGGGTCACTTATTGGTTGGCTTCGCTCAGGTCGTGTGCTTATTGGTTGGCTCAGCTCCTAGTGGGGTCACTTATTGAGTATTATTTGAAATACTCAAGCTGTGTTCTACGTCATTTTTCAGGCAAAGGCAAAGTGTCTCTGTATAGTTGACGAAGACATCGCAATCAAAGACCATGACACGTGCATATGCTAGTAGCATATTTAAATTCCTAGAAATAGACTAGAATAGGTTGTTATGAATTTCACGTTTTTGAATTATTTATCATTATTATTTTTAATTTTATGTCTAAATTATGTTTCCAACACGTATAACATTATATTTATCTTGAAATTATGATTTTAAAGATGATGTTTTAAGAGTTAAATTACCCTAAGAGCATATAACTTAGGGAGCGGAAATTTAGGATCAGTTGATGATCAAGACACCTCCAAAAATGGAAAACCCACTTAGGTTTTTAAACCAAATCCAAACTTTTAGTAATACTATAACTTGAATTTGGAAGAAACCACGGTTTATAAGAACATTAATAGCATTATTCTTAGAAGACCAATTAAATCTCTCACTTTTAATGTACAATGCGGCATTGGGCACGTATATTTTAATTAGTCGGTTAGGTTATAGAAATAACTAGAATCGACTAAGGCAATTTCATTTTCCTGTTCTAAGGAGTAAATCCTCATAATTGAATTCTCTACGGCGTCAACGCTGATTGATAACTCGCCAGAGTGTGTTATTATAATCTCCTTCCTATGGATGGGTAGTAGTTGAATACAAAGCAGCTAACTGGCTTTGTAATTAGCATCCAATAAATCCTCCTAGAGATTTTGTGAAAAACTTATGAAATAAAGAGAACTAAAAAATAATGGGAGATAATGAATTGATTTATGTGTGCCACTCAAAGAATCTATTTAAATTGGCGAAAGAATCTACTTAAAATAAAAAGTAAAGGGAAACACAGGAAAGAAAATATAGGATAAATGTTAAAAGTTTTAAATGGAAATGAAATTATAACAAACCTAAATAAACATTCAAAACTTTATTCATGAAAGCCTCTAATATTCTCATGATGTTTAACCCATGAGCCAATATAAATTAGATAAATAATTTTATAGAAGTTCGAACTTGAAACTAATATTATGAATTCACATAAGTTACTTGGATTTCAAATGACAAAATCAAACTTTTATTAAGGATAAATTCGTGATAACAACTTAAGCTAATGAGATAAGTGACCTTACTATAGGATAGACTAAAAATTGTATTAATTATGATGATGTATGAACTTTTGTACGATGTCGTATGATCGTATGTGATGATGTATGAGTTATGACGATGTATGAGTTGTATCATATGATGTCGTATACTAGTATATGATGATGTACGAATGTATGATGATGTATGAGTTATGATGCTTGATGATGTGCGTAGTATATATATATTTTGATGAATAACGTACTTAATATGCTTGATGCACTTTGTAGCAATATGATGAGTATGGTGATTGTGTGACGTTTACCTTAATATGATGATGTTTTCCATATTGAGCATGATATATGATGATGAGTGTCATATTGCATCATGTTGTTAGATCGACATAGGACACAACCCTAAGAGCATGAAAATGATATTAGTATAAATATCCACGAGTATGTGTTACCTAGAGTAACAAAGAGATGAGACTAGAGGGTTCTATCAGAAAAGACATTATGATGGAGTTAGAGGGACCAAATGCATATTGTATGTTCATAAGCATAGGTCTACTTCCCTTAAAGATGATGAGTGCGGACGTGCACAGTATGATGATAAGTGCGGACGTGCACAGTATGATGATGAGTACGAATGCACACGAGTACCAATGCTCACAGATGAGGGTGTTCATGAGGCGCATGACACTATGGGGTTCCGCTGACCTCCGGATGTCGCTACAAATTAGCTCGACCAGAGGGTCATGAATAATTTAATTATTATAGGAAATCAAATAGTCATCCGTAGCCCTAGATTTTTTTCCTTTTTTTTTTCAAAGGTCATCCAATTCAACCCAAGAAATTAAGAATCTATTAAAATTGGCTTGTGAACCAAATAAAAAAAAAAAAAAATAGAAAAACACATACTTAAAAGGAAAGATATGAAAAGTTTTAAATGGTTTGTAAGGAGTGAATATAATATTATTATAAAAAATATATATTTTCATTTAATAAGTACCCAAATATATTATAAAATCTATCGTATCATAGTATCTAATAAATAGTAGGTTAGTAGGTGTTCTATTTGTTAGACATTTATATCCAAAAATTATTAAATCTAAATTGAAGGATTAAGAATTTGTTAAATGGTCTAGTAGATATGTCTGAGATATTTCTTTGTCCTCCATCATTGGACTACAACGTATTGCTCTTTGCAGTAATTTTGTTTTTATTAATATTATTAACGAGATGGATTTAAGGTTGAATTGAACCTTGAGGAGCATATTCATGCTTTTGCAAAGAATAATTAGTAATTTCGATCTACGCTAATCAAGTAAGTGGCTCTACTATCGATTTGGTTAGAAGAATTGCTTTGTGTATGATGACACGTGCCTAGTGGCATTCCACATGTCATATGTGTGTTATGATTTGATACGTAATGTTATGTTATGTGTCGCTATATGATATGCCAAATAATATTTTGATATAAATTAAATGTCATGTTGTGTTAAGATAAGCTATGTTATGTTATGAAGTGTCATAATGTACTATGGTATGTTACTTGAGACCATGATATGCTATAACATGCTATGTTATGTGTTCAAATAAGGAAATACGATGAAAAACCTCTATGCCATGATTTGAAAATTAGATTAAGAATGAAATGATTTTATAAGAATTTTATGTAGGTACATTACTGAGTGTAATATGTGATGAAAGAATGGGGGTTGTCTTGCATGATTTATTACACCGCAATAAAAAATATGGGAACCTCATATGTAATTGTTTGTTCACGTGCATCAGAATACATCCCCTTTATCATGAGTATAGACACGTAAACTATAAGACTGAAATGACCATCATGTTTACCATGATGCTACGATGATCACTATTTCCTCTGGGTGTCCGAAAATAGTCCATAGAGTCTACGCTCACACGTGTGGGTCGTGTGTAAAGAAGTAATACATATCCAATTTTCCCGAATTGGAAACCCATCTAAGAGAAGAAAGTTTTAAATTGTAAAAGCCCAAGTCCATCGCTAGCAGATATTGTCATCTTTAGGTTTTCCGTTTCGAGCTACCACTCAAGGTTTTAAAGCATGACTGCTACGGTGAGATTTCCACACCCTCTATATTGTTTTCTTTGGGCTTTTTCTTTCACGCTTCCCCTCAGGTTTTAAAATGCATCTAGTAGGGAGAAGTTTTTCACACCCTTATAAGAAATGTTTCGTTCTCCTCTCCAACCAATGTGAGATCTCATAATTCAGTCTTCTTGGGGGCCAACGTTCTCATTGGCACATCGCTCGGTGTCTTGTCTGATACCATTAATAACAACATAAGTCTACCGTTTCCTTTCTGGACTTTTCTACAAAGTTTTAAAACGCATTTGTTAAGGACAAAAATGTATTTTATATATGTATTTTTATGTTAGAACGAGTAAGATAAATGAACAATATTTGATAATTCTTTCATTTAAGTGTGTAATTAGTTTATATAATTTTATTAAATTAAATTATTTGAGGATGATGATTAAGATTATTATTGAATAAATACAAAAACATAAAATACTTTTATTTCATGTAACATAAAATACATTCTTCCTCTCTGTCAAAAATTTCCAAAGTTAGCAACTTTTTTTCGTTGATATTTCCTTAAGTTTATTATGGCTTAGTTGCATTGATTTTAAGGCTAATATTGATTATCTATCTAAACTTGAGGGACGATGAAGTGAAGTAGAGAACCAATTTACAGACCATAAGCTTTTCCACACCAATTAACTAATGGTACATTATGCAGAACATTTTTCGATATTTAAATAGTACATTTTTGATGTAGAACATTTTTCGATATTTAAATTCATAAGAGTTCGTTTATTAGGTTGAAGTAATAGAACTCGAGTTTTCACCTTTGTAATACACTACCTAATAGGCCAACACCAAAATAAAGTTCATCTATTCTAAGCAACTAGCAGGTTCAACCACACCCGAGGCAGTTCCTTTGGCACCTTTGCATGAAGCTTTAGCGATTTGATTATTATAAGTCACTTTAATGTCTTCTAAGGTGAGCCCAATGCAAGGATTTGTTGGGCTACAATCAAATTTGACTCCTATTTCAGTGGCTGATGTTCCCTTGATATCTTCGTAAGTTACTTCGCTAATTTTTACTCCCGAATCCTATTCATGCAAACAAAAACAATCAAAATATGGCATGAAAATTGAATAAGGACAACTATCTTGAATGGTACGAGATCTTTTATGTGAAAACAAAAAAAAAAAAATAAATAAAAAATAAAACCCTAAAGGCTTATGATGATCAAAGTGGAAAATATAACACTCTTTTGAAGATATGTGAAAGTTATATTGTCCACCACAATTCATTACCGAAAAGTGTAGCCGAAGTAGTGCTCCTAATTTAACACACGTCTTGAACAAGATAAATTCCAACTCATTGAAGATAAAAAAAAAATAATAATAAATTACGTATGAAATTTAAAATTTAATCTCTATTAATCAAATTTAAAGTTAAATATAATTAGTAAGAAGTTAACATGGGAGGATTAATGAGAAAATATACCTGATGGGGGCAGCCTTCATCATGTGGACAGTAGTTTTGATCAATTATGATAGGGTTTTTCACATTCTCCAAAGTAATGTGTTGAAAATGAATATCGGTAGCAAACCCACTACTTGGTCTTCCCCAAGACTTAATCCTCACTCCATTTGTAGTCTCGGTAAAAGTCGATGATGTAACTGTCACATTTTTCACTCCAGGCTCATCCGCCGACTTCCCCAAGCTTCCAATGCTACAAACACATATTCAACAAATAGGGAAATAGTTATAATCACTAGGTTCAAGATCAAAAATTTTCTAAAAACGTGTTTTTATACATTCAAAATCTAATTTTATATTTGGTTTTATAATTTCAAATGTATTTTTGATACCAACAAAATAATTTCCAAAAATTATTTGTTGACATCTACCTGATTCCGTGCCCAGGTCCACATGTAACACTTTCTATCCATAAGTTGGTGGTCCCTGGACCAATTGAGATGCAGTCGTCACCGGTGCCGATGTTGGAACTGAGGATGGTCACATCTGATGACTCCTGCACATGGATGCCATCAGTGTTCGGACTATCGCCAGGATCCGAGACCTTCACTCCTTGAATGTTCACATTTTGGCAACCGTAAACCACAATGTTAAATATTTGGCTATTAATTGAAGCTAATCCATTGATGATAACATTTTGTGCATTTGTGATTTCAAGATTCTACAAATTCAAAACAATGGAGAGTAAGAATTAGTACAATGCATTTTTTTTTCAACTTTCCCCTAAAGACAAATTTTTAAATTTTGTTATATCTAGCCAACTTAAATAATGCATACCGGTGCTCCATCGGGGCAATTATTCCCAGAGTGTTTACAATTCCATATGTCAGATCCTTTCCCATCAATAACACCTCCATGAATGGAAAGCCCATTTACGTCTTTAAACCCAATCCAAGCTTTAGTTTTAGCTAGAACTTGAATGTCCGAGGAAGCCACAAGAGTGCCATCGATGCGAATAGTAATAGCATTGTTCTTACAAGGCCCATTAAAGCTCCCACTTTGAACGTAGAATGTGCCTATGGGCACGTGAATAGTAGCTGGTCCTGTCGAGTCACAAGCCTTGGCCCATGCTGTTTGAAGTACAGGCGAGACATCGGTCTTTCCATCGGGCTTGGCTCCAAGACTAACAATATCTAAGGTTAATCCACCCGCCAATGCATGGTTCAAAAGCAGAAGTAGCGAAAGGGAAAGAAGAAGCATTAAGGTTCCATAAAGAGCCATATGAAAACTGAATTGTACAAATATTTTTGATAAATGTGAAAGATGAAAAGGAAGTAACTCATGGGAAAATGGAAGAGGTATGGAGTGATATTTATAGACTAGTGTTAATGCATGCTTTGGTTTGCAGGTAAGTAGTTCTGATAGATATAATTATCATTTATGGTCACTTTTTAAATGGTTAAAAATACTTTTTTAAATACTTTTTAATACTAATTCAAAAGGTTGGAAGTGATTTTAAAAATTATTATTATAATGGAAAGATTTATTTTGACAAAATTTAGGTAACCCGGAAAATAAAGAAGGTGTACATTAAATTTGCCAGAGTAATTTTGAGAAACGTATTGATAATTATAATCTTCGAGTTGTTACTCAAGAAAATATCTTGTTTGAGTCAACCATATGACTTGCATAGATAATATATAAATAATATTCCATTTGTCTTCATGATCGTTGCCTTTTTTGGATGATTTCTTTTTTCCATTTTCGAGCAACTTCTTAACTTCCTACTATAATAAGAATTTCTTACTACTTTGTATAGTAATCTTAAATATCAATAATAATGATTGGTGATACTCAAAATGATAACGATGACAATACTATCAAAATACTTCATAATCATCATAACACATCATCAAACATCATCATACATCATCATAAAACTCATACAAATCATCATACATCATACATCATACGTCATAATTATAAAGCAAAAAGGACACGTGCCAATGCCACTAGGTATGTGTCGTCATACATCAAGCAAGTACCTAGCCTATCCTATAGTAAGATCACTTACTTGGTTGGCCTTAGCCGACATTCTCCCTAAATAAATACGTTACCTCCCCTTCCTCGAAAGCTATGTTTAGTGTCGCCGCAGTTGGTTTCTTAATAGGTAGTTCCATTTCTTTCATTAGTATTTCACAATTCTAAATTAAATTTAACTTGAAATTGGTGATTTTGGAGGGCATCATACTTTCGGAGGGTCAAAACGGTGGAAATTGGTGATTTTGTCTTTCATCAAGAGCAAAAATTTTGAGCCCTTATAGCTATCGAGCATCCCAACTTAGCCGAAGGTGTGTTTAGCTACCGGCATGACACTTGTCACGGTACGAGAGGGACACGTTGCTTCTGCTATTTGGGTTGAGGTGTGGGCGTACGAGTCGCAGGTCTCAGCTATTGCAGATCACGTGGGCTGGCGGCACTATAGTTTGCTAACGGGTTCAGGGCTCTCAAGTCGCCCTTAAGCATACTCGACCCGGATTCGATGGATCCTTCTTCTTCACCCACAAAATGATGATGATTCGAGTCCTCTTTTCTCTCTCCTCTGTGTTATATGAATACGACACTCCATAATATCATGATATTGTCCACTTTGAGCATAAGCTCTCATAGCTTTGCTTTGAGCTTCCCAAAAGACTTCATAATAATGGAAAGAGTATTTCTTAATTATAAACTCATGATCATTCCCTAAATTAGCCGACGTAGGACTTTAATCATCCAACACTTTGTATTTTGTTCCCGACAGATTTTCGTGTCTTTCATTCATCTCTCATGACTCCTACCTTTCACCTTCTTCACTTCCACCGTGTTATCCACCTCCAACGTACCTCGAAACGTAGATCTATTGAGGTTTTAGCGAATTGGAGGCGGGTCTAAGAGTGTACCGTTGTACCCTTGGGTCGTAGTTACATTTTAAATTTGGACTTAGGAAAACCTGGTATCCTGTACGACCAAATGCTCTAGTTGGCATTGCGGCCCAATCTTTACTCATGAGTCCGACAAGAACATGTATTCGACCAATCGAGTGTATTCGCAAAGCTAACTCAGGGTGTGTGCTTATTGAGTGGGGTCACTTATTGGTTGGCTCGGCTCAGGTCGTGTGCTTATTGGTTGGCTCAGCTCCTAGTGGGGTCACTTATTGAGTATTCTTTGAAATACTCAAAGCTGTGTTCTACGTCATTTTTCAGGCAAAGGCAAAGTGTCTCTGTATAGTTGACGAAGACACGTAATCAAAGACCATGACACATGCATATGCTAGTAGCATATTTAAATTCCTAGAAATAAGTTAGAATAGGTTGTTATGAATTTCACGTTTTTTAGTTATTTATCATTATTGTTTTTAATTTTATGTCTAAATTATGTTTGAACACGTATAACCATTATATTTATCTTGAAATTATGATTTTAAAGATGATGTTTTAAGAGTTAAATTACCCTAACAGCATAAGGGAGCAGAAATTTAGGATCAGTTATATTGTTCATCAAGACACCTCCAAACATGGAAAACCCACTTAGGTTTTTAAACCAAATCCCAGCTTTTAGTATAACTAGAACTTGAATTAGGAAGAAACCACAAGAGTGTTGTTTATGAGAACATTAATAGCATTATTCTTAGAAGAGACCAATTAAATCTCTCACTTTTAATGTACAATGCGGCATTGGGCACGTAAATAGTTGCTAGGGCCGACTAACCATAAAACGACTCGAAATTTTCTACTTAATTGAAGGTCCCTATCATAACAACGGTAAGTCATTTTTCAGATCTCCTTTAAGTCATTTTTTAGATCTCTTTTTCATTATATCCAATGTGTACAAAAAATCAGGTGGAGATCAGATTTCCTTTCTTTTATCTAATATATTGACTAGTTATTTAAATTTTAATTAGCAGGTTAGGTTATAGAAATAACTAGAATCCATAAAGACAATATTTGTCAAGAGAATTAAAGAAGATTTGGTGGAAAATAATTAAAGAAGATTTGGTGGAAAAAAATTAGCAGAGTAAATATAAAGAGGAAAAGTTTAACAAAGAAAATGGAGATTTAGTGAAAAATAGATAAAATAAAGAGAACTAAAAAAAAAAAAAGGGAGTTAATGAATTGATTTATGTGTGCCACTCAAAGAACCTATTTAAATTGGCCAAAGAATCTACTTAAAATAAAAATAAAAAGTAAAGGGAAACACAGGAAAGAAAATATAGGATAAATGTTAAAAGTTTTAAATGGAAATGAAATTATAACAAACCTAAATAAACATTCAAAACTTTATTCATGAAAGCCTCTAATATTCTCATTATGTTTAACCCATGAGCCAATATAAATTAGATAAATAATTTTATAGAAGTTCGAACTTGAAACTAATATTATGAACTCACATAAGTTACTTGGATTTCAAATGACAAAATCAAACTTTTATTAAGGATAAATTCGTGATAACAACTTAAGCTAATGAGATAAGTGACCTTACTATAGGATAGACTAAAAATTGTATTAATTATGATGATGTATGAACTTTCGTACGATGTCGTATGATCGTATGTGATGATGTATGAGTTATGACGATGTATGAGTTGTATCATATGATGTCGTATACTAGTATATGATGATGTACGAATGTATGATGATGTATGAGTTATGATGCTTGATGATGTGCGTAGTATATATATATTTTGATGAATAACGTACTTAATATGCTTGATGCACTTTGTAGCAATATGATGAGTATGGTGATTGTGTGACGTTTACCTTAATATGATGATGTTTTCCATATTGAGCATGATATATGATGATGAGTGTCATATTGCATCATGTTGTTAGATCGACATAGGACACAACCCTAAGAGCATGAAAATGATATTAGTATAAATATCCACGAGTATGTGTTACCTAGAGTAACAAAGAGATGAGACTAGAGGGTTCTGTCAGAAAAGACATTATGATGGAGTTAGAGGGACCAAATGCATATTGTATGTTCATAAGCATAGGTCTACTTCCCTTAGAGATGATGAGTGCGGACGTGCACAGTATGATGATAAGTGCGGACGTGCACAGTATGCGCACGAGTACCAATGCTCACAGATGAGGGTGTTCATGAGGCGCATGACACTATGGGGTTTCGCTGACCTCCGGATGTCGCTACAAATTAGCTCGACCAGAGGGTCAAGGGGGTGTGCGAGCGCCCTGGGGATTCACACTCGCACATGTGAATCGTGTGTTGGGAAGTATTACACATCCAATTTATCCGAGACTGGAGGCCACCCTTATGATGATTAGAGATAGGTCCCAAATCATGATTGCATGTGTTTGCATTTGCATTGCCCCCTATAGTGGGGCCACTTACTTAGTATTCTTCAAAATACTATGGCCGTGTGCCACATCATTTTTCAGGTAAAGGCAAGACGCACTTGTATGAAGGGTGGCAACATCGCGAGTAGAGACTGAGGCACGTGCATAGGATAGGCTCATATTTAAATTCCTAGTGTTAAGTTAGAATAGATTGTTTTGTATTTCATTGTTTTAAATTATTTTGTATTTGTTTTTATTTTCTCCAGTATTTCGTATTTAAACACGTAAGATCATGGTTGTGTTTTTCAGAGAATAATTTGTTTTAAGCCATTTTCGAAGTTTAAATTATAAATGATGTCCCTGTAAGAGTTATATTTACTCATTAGAGATGAGCATGAGACGTTAGTAGCGACTCTAAGTATGTGAAAATTTAGAGTCGTTATAGCCGCTAAATACATATCATGAACATTGAATGCGGAAATACTTCATTGAAACTTTCATAAAACATCACCTTCATCTTAAAACATAGCCGTCATGGACTTGCGTATTTTGAAAAACACCTTTAAAACAACAACAAAAGACTAAATAAAATAAATAAACGTTTAAATTAAAAACATCTCATTCTAGCTTAACTCTAAGAAAATAAATGCGACTACCCTATGCATGTGTCATGGTATCGAGTTGCGATGCCGTCGTCAGTTGTACGGGAATGCCTTGTCTTAACCTGAAATAGAATTATAGCACGTGCGTTGAGTATTTAAAGAAACACTCAGTAAGTGACCCCACTATTGCGGTTAAATGCAAGAACATGCGAATGCAATGACCTATCATAACAGTCTGTTTTCCTACGATAGTATCCTAACGGGCAACTTGGATGTGTACTTTATACTCTACACACGTGCGAAGTGGACCCACCAGTCTG
The DNA here is from genome assembly GCF_002738345.1 of Cucurbita maxima. NCBI lineage: Eukaryota > Viridiplantae > Streptophyta > Magnoliopsida > Cucurbitales > Cucurbitaceae > Cucurbita > Cucurbita maxima. The sequence continues at coordinate 42,701 of NW_019272089.1, read as the reverse complement.
TTCGCACTCCGCTGGGCCGCTTTCCTTGTCTGGCGAGCATACTCTGGTAGCTCTCTATACCGTACACTCGTTTGAAGTAGTAGCCGTCATGACGACATTATGTCAAACATAATGATCATTCTCCTGCCTAGTAGTGTACGGGTTCGTACCATTGTGAAGGAATAAGGGTATTGCCCAATGTATGAGCACACAATAATGCATGAGGTTCCAATATTTTTCCATTTTCATTATTATTTAATACAACCCCACTACATGCTACATTCTGTACATATCATATCGTCATTCATATCATTTCTCATATGGTTTATCATATATTTCATGCAGATGTTGGGGTTGTATTTGATGCTAGTTTGTCGTTTTTCATGTCAATCATATCATATCATTCAAATTACATAAATATGTTAACATACCATGCTTCCAGACATAACAATTTTCATCATATACATATCATACTATAACATATCGCATCACAATATCTCATAAATCATTTCGTTTCATGAATGTATCCTAGTCTTACTGTTACAGGAACATATCCTAACCATATCGTTCTATTAGTCTATCATAATCATATTCGAACCATATTGTTCTATTAGTATGTTTATCACATCCTTCTCGTATCCTATCTCAAACATATTATTGAGCACATTGTACCAGAAGTATCTTCATACAATTCACATATCATAATATATACACATTATATCATAATCATATCGATTCATAAACAATTCACACATATCAATATATATGACATATACAGAACCACGGACATTATATGGCTTGGAACGTGTGCCGTGGGCATTTTGACCTTTGTTTAATAATTTTGTTTGTAGTAGAAATTTCGTCCTTCAAATCATTATTTGTGTGGAAAATTGAGCATAAGGCCTTCTTGATTCTCGAACAACTTCTCCTTAATTGAAGTTCAACTCTTTCTCAGAGTTCTTGAATAACTTATACCCTTTGTTCGACACATGAATCACTATGACTACAGCTTTGATACTGTTGGATTATTGTCGTAGTAAAAATTTCAAGACTCACACTTCATTGTTTGATATTTGATGATTTTATTAACATGGCTAAAGTTGAGATAATAAGCTCTACACTCTGCATTGGATTTTTTCAAAATACCAAATACTAATGGAGATAGTGTCCCTCACTCATGATTTTTTTTTTCCTTAATTAACTAAGGAGGAACTCCAACAATTCTCAACAGGTTTATACTAACTACAAATCTGTTTTATGCAATCTGTTTCTTAGAAATAATATGATAAATCATCAAGCCTTATCATTCCTCACAAAACTTTCGAAAAACGTTGATCGTGACTCGGTTTTTTTAGAACGTACTTCAAACTTCCCAGATTTGGGTTTCCGAAGTAAGGTTCGATTTGAAGAACTCTTTTACTGTTTTATGCACTCCCTTTCTTAGAAATAATATTCTAAATCATCAAGCCTTATTATTCCTTAAAAAAATTTCGAAAAATGTCGATTGTGACTCAGTTTTTTTAGCACGTACTTCAAACTTCCCAGATTTGGGTTTCCAAAGTAGGGTTCGATTAGAAGAACTCTTTTAAAATCGAACCCTTCATTGGAAACCCAAATCTTGGAAGTTTGAAGTACATGCTAAAAAAACCGAGTTACGATCGTCGTTTTTCGAAAGTTTTGTGAGGAATGATAAGGCTTGATGATTTAGAATATTATTTCTAAGAAATGGCGTTTTTCGAAAGTTTTGTGAGGAATGATAAGGCTTGATGATTTAGAATATTATTTCTAAGAAATGGAGTGCATAAAACAGTAAGTGAGGAATGATAAGGCTTGATGATTTAGAATATTATTTCTAAGAAATGGAGTGCATAAAACAGTAAAAGAGGAATGATAAGGCTTGATGATTTAGAATATTATTTCTAAGAAATGGAGTGCATAAAACAGTAAAAGAGTTCTTCAAATCGAACCCTACTTCGAAAACCCAAATCTGGGAAGTTTGAAGTACGTGCGAAAAAAACCGAATCACGATCGCCGTTTTTCGAAAGTTTTGTGACGAATGATCAGGCTTGATGATTTAGAATATTATTTCTAAGAAACGAAGTGCATAAAACAGTAAAAGAGTTCTTCAAATCGAACCCAACTTCGGAAACCCAAAGTTGGGAAGTTTGAAGTACGTGCTAAAAAAATCGAATCACGATCGACGTTTTTCGAAATTTTTGTGAGGAATGATAAGGCTTGATGATTTAGAATATTATTTCTAAGAAACGGAGTGCATAAAAAAGTAAAAGAGTTCTTCAAAAAGAACCCTTCTTCGGAAACCCAAATCGTGGAAGTTTGAAGTACGTGCTAAAAAAACCGAGTCACGATCGACGATTTTCGAAAGTTTTGTGAAGAATGATAAGGCTTGATGATTTAGAATATTATTTCTAAGAAATGGAGTGCATAAAACAGTAAAAGAGTTCTTCAAATCGAACCCTTCTTCGGAAACCCAAATCTGGGAAGTTTGAAGTACGTGCTAAAAAAACCAAGTCACGATCGTCGTTTTTCGAAAGTTTTGTGAGGAATGATAAGGCTTGATGATTTAGAATATTATTTCTAAGAAACGGAGTGCATAAAAAAGTAAAAGAGTTCTACAAGTTGAACCCTACTTCGGAAACCAAAATCTGGGAAGTTTGAAGTAAGTGCTAAAAAAATCGAGTCACGATCGAAGTTTTTCGAAAGTTATGTGAGGAATGAAAAGGCTTGATGATTTAGAATATTATTTCTAAAAAATGGAGTGCATAAAATAGTAAAAGAGTTCTTCAAATCGAACCCTACTTCGGAAACCCAAATCTGGGAAGTTTAAAGTACGTGCTCAAAAAACCGAGTCACGATCGTCGTTTTTCGAAAGTTTTGTGACGAATGATAAGGCTTAATGATTTAGAATATTATTTCTAAGAAATGGAGTGCATAAAACAGTAAAAGAGTACTTCAAATCGAACCCTACTTCGGAAACCAAAATCAGGGAAGTTTGAAGTACGTGCTAAAAAAGTCGAGTCACGTTCGACGTTTTTCGAAAGTTTTGTGAGGATTGATCAGGCTTGATGATTTAAAATATTTTTTCTAAGAAATGCAGTGCATAAAATAGTAAAAGAGTTCTTCAAATCGAACCCTACTTCGGAAACCCAAATCTGGGAAGCTTGAAGTACGTGCTAAAAAAACCGTGTCACGATCGACGTTTTTCGAAAGTTTTTTGAGGAATGATAAGTCTTGATGATTTAGAATATTATTTCTAAGAAACGGAGTGCATAAAAAAGTAAAAAAGTTCTACAAATCCTTGATGATTTAGAATATTATTTCTAAGAAACGGAGTGCATAAAAAAGTAAAAAAGTTCTACAAATCGAACCCTTCTTCGGAAACCCAAATCTGGGAAGTTTGAAGTACGTGCTAAAAAAATCGAGTCACGATCGACGTTTTTCGAATGTTTTGTGAGGAATGATAAGGCTTGATGATTTAGAATTTTATTTCTAAGAAACGAAGTGCATAAAACCGTCAACAGAGTTCTTCAAATCGAACCCTACTTCGGAAACCCAAATCTGGGAAGTATGAAGTACGTGCTAAAAAAACCGAGTCACGATCGACGTTTTTCGAAAGTTTTGTGAGGAATGATAAGGCTTGATGATTTAGAATATTATTTCTAAGAAATGGAGTGCATAAAACAGTAAAAGAGTTCTTCAAATCGAACCCTACTTCGGAAACCCAAATCTGGGAAGTTTGAAGTACGTGCTAAAAAAACCGTGTCACGATCGACGTTTTTCGAAAGTTTTGTGAGGAATGTTAAGTCTTGATGATTTAGAATATTATTTCTAAGAAACAGAGTGCATAAAAAAGTAAAAGAGTTCTACAAATCGAACCCTTATTCGGAAACCCAAATCTTGGAAGTTTGAAGTACGTGCTAAAAAAACCGTGTCACGATCGACGTTTTTCGAAAGTTTTGTGAGGAATGTTAAGTCTTGATGATTTAGAATATTATTTCTAAGAAACAGAGTGCATAAAAAAGTAAAAGAGTTCTACAAATCGAACCCTTATTCGGAAACCCAAATCTTGGAAGTTTGAAGTACGTGCTAAAAAAACCGAGTCACTATCGTCGTTTTTGAAAATTTTGTGAGGAATGATAAGGCTTGATGATTTAGAATATTATTTCTAAGAAACAGAGTGCATAAAAAAGTAAAAGAGTTCTACAAATCGAACCCTTATTCGGAAACCCAAATCTTGGAAGTTTGAAGTACGTGCTAAAAAAACCAAGTCACGATCGTCGTTTTTTGAAGACTGAAAAGGCTTGATGATTTAGAATTTTATTTCTAAGAAACGGAGTGCATAAAACAGTAAAAGAGTACTTCAAATCGAACCCTACTTCGGAAACCCAAATCTGGGAAGTTTGAAGTACGTGCTAAAAAAACCGAGTCACGATCGACGTTTTTCGAAAGTTTTGTGAGGAATGATAAGGCTTGATGATTTAGAATATTATTTCTAAGAAACGGAGTGCATAAAACAGTAAAAGAGTACTTCAAATCGAACCCTACTTCGGAAACCCAAATCTGGGAAGTATGAAGTACGTGCTAAAAAAACCGAGTCATGATCGACGTTTTTTGAAAGTTTTTTGAGGAATGATAAGTCTTGATGATTTAGAATGTTGTTTCTAGGAAACAGAGTGCATAAAAAAGTAAAAGATTTGTACAAATCGAACCCTTCTTCGGAAACCCAAATCTGGGAAGTTTGAAGGACGTGCTAAAAAAACCGAGTCACGATCGTCGTTTTTTGAAAGTTTTATGAGGAATGATATGGCTTGATGATTTAGAATATTATTTCTAAGAAACGGAGTGCATAAAACAGTAAAAGAGTTCTACAAATCGAACCCAAATTTGGGAAATTTGAAGTATGTGCTAAAAAAACCGAGTAACGATCGTCGTTTTTCAAAAATTTTGTCAGGAATGACAAGGCTTGATGATTTAGAATATTATTTCTAAGAAACGGAGTGCATAAAAAAGTAAAATATTTGTACAAATCGAACCCTTCTTCGGAAACCCAAATCTGGGAAGTTTGAAGGACGTGCTAAAAAAACCGAGTCACGATCGTCGTTTTTTGAAAGTTTTGTGAGGAATGATATGGATTGATGATTTAGAATATTATTTCTAAGAAACGGAGTGCATAAAACAGTAAAAGAGTTCTACAAATCGAACCCTTCTTCGGAAACCCAAATCAGGGAAGTTTGAAGTACGTGCTGAAAAAATCGAGTCACGATCGTCGTTTTTTGAAAGTTTTGTGAGGAATGAGAAGGCTTGATGATTTAGAATTTTATTTCTAAGAAACGGAGTGCATAAAAACGTAAAAGAGTACTTCAAATCGAACCCTACTTCGGAAACCCAAATCTGGGAAGTTTGAAGTACGTGCTAAAAAAACCGAGTCACGATCGACGTTTTTCAAAAGTTTTGTGAGGAATGATAAGGCTTGATGATTTAGAATATTATTTCTAAGATATGGAGTGCATAAAACAGTAAAAGAGTTCTTCAAATCGAACCCTACTTCGGAAACCAAAATCTGGGAAGTTTGAAGTACGTGCTAAAAAAACCGAGTCACGATCGTCATTTTTCAAAATTTTTGTGAGGAATG